>NC_090390.1:19446851-19726372 GCF_036365525.1 Heterodontus francisci | reverse complement strand
ACGTTACCAGGTTGGTCCTCTGCGCATGCGCAAACTGGTCCTGGCAATCCGACCGCAGCGCATGCGCAGTGGGCCTGAGACCGTGTGCGCATGTGCGTCAATCTTCCGAAAGCTTCGGCGCTAGTTTTTGAAAATGGAAAGAGGAGAGGTTTCGTCGGGTATTTTATCTCAATTATTTAGTCATTTGGACATTTGCTTCATTTTTATTAGACAGAGGAGATTTGTTCCAAGGTAAGTTGCTCTGAAAATATTTACATTGTCTGGGGCACCGCATGTGCTCCAGTCCCTGTTGTTAAGTTGGTCTGAAAACATTTCAAGGAGGGAAGGGGGAGGGAAGGGAGGTGAGGGAGGGGGGAAAGGAGGGGGGGGAAGGAGGGGAGGGAGGGGGGAAGGGGAGGGAAGGGAAGGGGAGGGGGGGGAAAGGAGGAAGGGAGGGAGAGAAGGGAAAGGAGGAAGGGAAGGAGGAAGGAAGGGAGGGAGGGACTGGGGGGGAAGGGAGGGGGGAAGGGAGGGAGGTCGAGGGAGGGGGGAAAGGGGAGGTCGGGAGAGAGGGAGGGGGGAAGGGAGGTCAGGAGGGGTGGGGGGGAAGGGAGGTCAGGAGGGGAAGGGAGGCCGGGAGGGAGGGGGGGGAAGGGAGGTCGGGAGGGAGGGGGGAAGGGAGGTCGGGGGTGGGGGGAGCAGCGGAGCGGGAAGGGGAGTGCCTTTTTCTGTGCATGCGCCATAAACACAAGGACTGGCTGATGAGATGGGAGCCAATTAATTTGCCCAACAATTGCCCGGAAGCACCTTCGGATGGAGGTGGCCATGCGCTGGACATCAGTCGCGTGCCACAATCCATGGATCCTGAGCGTTTCACCCCCTGGCCTAATGATCTGATGGACCATACATACGCCTGCCTGTTCAAAGCTCCACTTCCCCCACCTGCGGTACCTTCTCCTTGCTGTTCAGTTACACAGTCACCTGTTCCTGCACCCATCCAAGCAGTGCACATGGACACACAGTCACCTGTTACTGCACCCATCCAAGCAGTGCACGTGGACACACAGCCACATGTTTCCCCATCGCCCTGAAACAACCATGCAGAGCCTTGTGAGACTCCGCAATTGCCAGCTGTTGCCTGTCAAGCAGAGAAGGCGTCCAAAGGGGTCAAGCACTTGGGAACATTCAGCAAGAAGAGAGACTGAGCACTAAAAGAAACAAGCATGCCGTGTCCAGTGGGTAGCCACAAATGTGAATGCTCTTGCTGCGTACACAACTGGTGAGGTGGGAGTGCAGCCACACCATTCTCCATCCTCAGTGTTGCTTTAAGGCAAAGGTAGATAAGAGTGAAAGAAATGGAAGATGATGCTGATAGTAGTAGGCAGGGATTAAATGGAATGGATGGGAAGACGCACGAGTAGCATAACCACTAGCAGGGAACAGCTTGGCTAAATGGCCTGCTTTATGTTCATAGTGCAAAAGAAATGTGCTTCTTTTTCCAGCACCCTCACAGCATTCATGTTTTCCCTGAGAGCAGCATTGAACCATCACGAGATAGGGGCAGTTACATCATCCTGACTCCTACAGCTGAGGTGGGGTACTAAGTGATTCATTGGCCTATACTGCAGAGCATAAAGCATGCGCAACAGTAATTTCATTGGAGGGAGGAAGCTCTGACACTGATGTTCTTTCATTATTTCCTTTCATGTAAAATGTTGCCCTTGAGAAAACAATCCTTGACACTTAAGGACGGCATTCCAGCAAAGGAGGCAGTGCAGGAGATGACGCAAGGATGTGATGATTCCTGCATCTGAGGTGGGTAATAAGTGCTTCATGGCGACGTTATCAATTGGTGCCTTCACTGCAGAACTTAAAAAGGTGTGTGCAACAGTATTTCAGTGGATGGAGGGAGGCAAGCTCTGACTCTGATTTGCTTTCTTCTTTTCATGTAAAACATGCCGTCGAGAAAACAATCCTCCGAGACCTACGGTCAGCATTCAAGCAACGAAGGCAACTGGATCATGCTGCAGAGCTCATCACGATGTGGAAAGGAACATTGCATTTATGGATGAATTGGGAATGCACATTGGGATGCGCTTGGGGAACATTCACCAAGAATAGACTGAGCTCAGACTCTTGCGACTTTGCCTTCTTCACATGGACAATACAGTAGTGGAATAGAGCGCCAAGCGTTCATTCACCACAAGGCTCTCCAGGAACAATCTCTTTCGCTGTGCATCGCAGAGATCTCGGCTTGGTCTGTCTAAACGGGAATAGCTGGACGCAACACTCATGTATCCATGCACAGCAGTTCCTCGGATACTTAATGAATTTAATAAACTTTTCAATAATTAAACCCAGAATTGTTGAGGTTTTGTTTTGCATGCTATTTCCCTGACTTTGCAACTGCACTTCAGATATTCAACTATGGTGGGGGGGTAGAGGGAGGGGTGTGGTGAAGAGGGGGAGGGGTGGGTGAAGAGGGGGAGGGGTGGGGAGAGCTGGGAGGGGTGGGAGAGGGAGCATGCAAAATGCAAGGACCAGACAGTTGCAATGCCTGAAGTACTGTGGAGAAGTAGAGAAAGCAACTGGGTAGGGGAGAGAAGCAACTGGATTGGGCATCCGCAGCTGGAGGGAACGGTCTGAATGGAGAGGGCCGGAAGCGAGAGGCCGTAGAGAGCCGCGAGGGGAGCGAGCGTGCGAAGACCTTGGTGTCGCCGGGTCCAGGGACTGGCCAGTAAGCTTTTGCTGTTGTGTGTTTATGGCGCATGCACAGAAAAAGGCACTCCTCTTCCGTTCCGCTGCTCCCCTCCCGCCACACGCTCCCCCCCTGCCCCCCCTCACCTCCCCTCTCCCCCTTCCCTCTCCCCTCCCCCTCCCCTCACCCCACTTCCCCACTCCCCCGCCCCTTACCCCCTCCCTCCCTTCCCCCCCTCTCTCCCCTCCCCGCACCTCTCCCTCTGTTCTCCCCCTCCCCTTCTCTCCACCTCCCCTCTTTCTCCCCCCCCCTCCCCTCCTCCCTCTTTCTCCCCCCTCCCCCTCCTCTTTCCTCCCACTCTCCCCCCCCTCCCTCTTTTTCTCCCCCCCCCCCTCCCCCTCCCTCTCTTTCTCCCCCCTCCCCCCTCCCTCTTTTCTCCCCCTCCCCCTCCTCTTTCCTCCCCCCTCCCTCTTACCCCTCCTCTCCCCCCCTCCCCTCCCTCTTTCTCCCCCCCTCCCTCTCCTCTTTTCTTTTCCCCTCCCTCTCCCCTCTTTCCTCCTCCCTCCCTCTCCCTCCCTTCCTCCTCTCCTCCTCTCCTTTCTCCCCTCCCTCTCTCTCCCTCCTCTCCCCTCTTTCCTCTCCCCCTCCCCCTCTCCCTCTCCACCTCTCCTCCCCTCCCTCTCCCTCTCCTCTCCTCCCTCTCCCTCCTCCCTCTCTCCCCTCTTCCCTCTCTCCCCTCTCCTCTCCCTCTTTCTCTCCCCCTCTCCCCCCATTTCTCTCCCCCCTCTCTCCCCCCACCTTTCTCTCCATCCCCCCTTTCCGACACTGCTACCTGCTGCTCTCCCCGCGCTGCTCTCTCCCGGCCCCCCGCTGCTCTCCCCGGCCCCCGCGCTGCTCTCGCCCGGCCCCTGGCTCCACTCTCTCACTTCCGGCCATTGTATTCTGCCACGTGTTTGTTAGGTTTCATCTCTGTGATTGTTTGAGCAGCGCCATCTTTAGTCCTGGCAGCTGCTACAGTCGCAAGCTGTGACGTTTTCGTGGCACATGCTGTATCTGCACATGTGCCAAAACAGCGCCACCTACCGATCGCGTTGTCAACAATTGCGGTCTTTGTATAATGCTGGTGGCTGTAGGAAACAACAATGTGACAGGAGATCCACTGCTAATTGGTTGTATTTATAAGGCATTTTACAGTGTTGATCGCATTGCTCAAGCTGTTTAGCCTCTGTCAGATTTGCATTGCTTATTCAGAAACTCTTCTTACTCAGGCAGGGAGGAAGTTGTCGAGCGAGGGAGCCGTGGTTTACTCAAGAAGTTGAAGCGCTTGTCAAGAGGAAGAGGGCGGCTTATGTTAGGATGAGACGTGAAGGCTCAGTTAGGGCGCTTGAGAGTTACAAGCTAGCAGGAAGATCTAAAGGGAGGGCTAAGAAGAGCAAGGAGAGGACACGAGAAGTCATTGGCGGATAGGATCAAAGAAAACCCTAAGGCTTTCTATAGGTATATCAGGAATAAAGAATGATAAGAGTTAGACAGGGCCAATCAAGGATAGTAGTGGGAAGTTGTGTGCGGAATCAGAGGAGATAGGGGAAGCGTTAAATGAATATTTTTCGTCAGTATTTACAGTAGAGAAAGAAAATGTTGTCGAGGAGATTACTGAGATACAGCCTACTAGGCTAGATGGGATTGAGATATCACAAGGAGGAGGTGTTAGCAATTTTGGAAAGAGTGAAAATAGATAAGTCCCCTGGGCCAGATGGGATTTATCCTAGGATTCTCTGGAAGCCAGGGAGGAGATTGCAGAGCCGTTGTTGTTTGATCTTTATGTCGTCATTGTCGACAGGAGTAGTGCCGGAAGACTGGAGGATAGCAAATGTTGTCCCTTGTTCAAGAAGGGGAAGTAGAGACAGCCCTGGTAATTATAGACCTGTGAGCCTTACTTCGGTTGTGGGTAAAATGTTGGAAAAGGTTATAAGAGATAGGATTTATAATTATCTTGAAAAGAATAAGTTCATTTGCGATAGTCAGCACGGTTTTGTGAAAGGTAGGTCGTGCCTCACAAACCTTATTGAGTTTTTCGAGAAGGTGACCAAACAGGTGGATGAGGGTTAAGCCGTGGATGTGGTGTATATGGATTTCAGTAAGGCATTTGATAAGGTTCCCCACGGTAGGGCTATTGCAGAAAATACGGAAGTATGGGGTTGAAGGTGATTTAGAGCTTTGGATCAGAAATTGGCTAGCTGAAAGAAGACAGAGGGTGTGGTTGATGGCAAATGTTCATCCTGGAGTTTAGTTACTAGTGGTACCGCAAGGTTCTGTTTTGGGGCCACTGCTGTTTGTCATTTTTATAAATGACCTGGATGAGGGTGTAGAAGGGTGGGTTAGTAAATTTGCGGATGACACGAAGGTCGGTGGAGTTGTGGATAGTGTCGAAGGGTGTTGTAGGGTACAGAGGGACATAGATAGGCTGCAGAGCTGGGCTGAGAGATGGCAAATGGAGTTTAATGCGGAGAAGTGTGAGGTGATTCACTTTGGAAGGAGTAACAGCAATGCAGAGTACTAGGGCTAATGGGAAGATTCTTGGTTAGTGTAGATGAGCAGAGAGATCTTGGTGTCCAGGTACATAAATCCCTGAAAGTTGCTACCCAGGTTAATAGGGCTGTTAAGAAGGCATATGTTGTGTTAGCTTTTATTAGTAGGGGGATCGAGTTTCGGAGCCACGAGGTCATGATGCAGCTGTACAAAACTCTGGTGAGGCCGCACCTTGAGTATTGCGTGCAGTTCTGGTCACCGCATTATAGGAAGGATGTGGAAGCTTTGGAAAGGGTGCAGAGGAGATTTACTAGGATGTTAACTGGTATGGAGGGAAGGTCTTACGAGGAAAGGCTGAGGGACTTGGGGTTGTTTTCGTTAGAGAGAAGGAGGAGGAGAGGTGACTTAATAGAGACAGACAAGATAATCAGAGGGTTAGATAGGGTGGATAGTGAGAGTCTTTTTCCTCGGATGATGATGGCAAACACGAGGGGACATAGCTTTAAGTTGAGGGGTGAAAGATATAGGACAGATGTCAGAGGTAGTTTCTTTACGCAGAGAGTAGTAGGGGCGTGGAACGCCCTGCCTGCAACAGTAGTAGACTCGCCAACTTTAAGGGCATTAAGTGGTCATTGGATAGACATATGGATGAAAATGGAATAGTGTAGGTCAGATGGTCGGCGCAACATCGAGGGTCCGAAGGGCCTGTACTGCGCTGTAATGTTCTAATTCTAATTCTAATTCATTTGTAGCTTTCAGAGAGTCTGCCTCTGTCCCAAGCTGGCTCTTTATGCAGTTTTCCAGCACGTCTGGACGTGATACCTGTTCCAACCTTTCAACATCAATATAAACCCGATTGCTGATTTTATAAGCACAGATCTATATCTTTCAGCTTTTTGCCATCAGAATGTCAACTTGTCCTGGATGCCAAGACTCAGCTGTGACTCAGAGGTGCCACCCTGTCAGAAGGCTGTGGGTTTGAGTCCCACTCCAGAGACTTGAGCACACAATCCAGGCTGCACTTCAGTGCAGTACTGAGGTAGAGTTGCACTGTCAACAGCAGGAGCGACTGAGTTCCATGAAAGGGTGTGGGATTCCCCATGGAAAAAATAGGTGTGCAGAAAATGCAGCGCTTAGGAACCATTCATGAAGCACTTGGGAAATCTTCCAATTTCCCATATGGCCAGCCCACTCCGGTCGGAGGTGCTATCCTTTAGATGAGACGTTAGACCAAGGCTCCATCTGCACATTCAGGATGTAAAAGATTCCATGGCACCTTTTGAAGAAGGACAGGGGAGAGAGACCTCCTGCTTTGCTGGCCAACAGTTATCCCTCAACCAACATCACTAAAAAATGAATTCATTGGTAATTTACCATATTGTTGTGCACCTATTGGTCTATTGTGTTTGCTCCAACATAATAACAGTAACTGCACTTCAAAAATAGTTAATTGGCCAAGCACTTTGGGATGTGCAGAGGATGTGAAAGATATTATAGAAATGTATATTCTTTATATCAGTTGCTTTAATTGTTCTTTGGCAATGTCTCTGATTATAAAATATATTTTGATAGCCATCACTTGTCAGTCTGTCTCTAACTCAATCACTAAATCCTTCTAAAAAACCATCCAGTCATTGCGTGCATCTTGTTTTTGTTCTAAAACTCTGATGTCCTTCAATAATTGAAAGACAAAGGACTCGGAACAAAAGATTCTGATGAACCAGATTGTGCAGTCTCATTCTCTTGTCTATTATCATTTTAAACAGGTCATCAAGATTGAGAAAGTTCAAATGTAATTACAAACGAGAAAGAATTGCTGTTAAGTCCTTTGCTGATTTTGCATGCTTCATGTAGCCTAATTCTTCATGTAAGTTAGCTAACAATCCATTTTTTGTGTCATAGAATTATTGATCATTTTTTGAGGATATATGTGTGTGCCTTTTCCACTTTGGAAGGTCCAGGATTGTGTTTGGAGGTTTTATTTGCTGGTGTTCAGTAACTAATATTGCTGATATAATGGGCCTGAGCGTTCCCCATGCCTTTTACGAGCACTAACCTTGGCTCAGACTCAAAAACATTACTTGCATACTGCAACATCAGGGCTTTTCCTTGTGGTTTGACATCAATTGTGGCAGCAGCAATATTTTGCACCAACCAATCACATCAAATGTAAAAATCTGGCAAGGATAAATGACAATTCGGTACAAAAGATGCATGGGATAGATAGAATCCCTCTGGAGTTCCATTTTTTCCACTGATAAACAACCAGAATTACTGAATTAATAGAAGATGATGATAGACTGCATAGGTAGCATTTTAGATACGCAGGGATAGTTTTACCACAAGTGTGACTGTGTTCATGATGCATTATCCTTCCTTGCCCTTTCTGTAACTTTTGATCTAGTTGATCACACAATCCTCTTCCTCTCCTCTGCTGTCCAGCTTGGTTGGACTGCACTCATTTGGTTCTGTTTTTGTCCATCCAATTGTAGCCAATAGCCACTCTTTTCATCGTCTTTCGTCCAGGCACAAAATCTGTACTCGTTTGCCACTATACTGGACTATTCACAACCCCGATGTCCTGTTTAACCCCAAGATGAACTTCTGACTCCATGTCCCTTCCATTACAAAGACTGCCTTTATGCTTCTCTATAATTTTGCCTTCTTGAGCCTATACTTCAGCCCAATTGCTGCCGAAACCTTCATTCATGCCTCTCTTACTGCCAAGCTCAATTACTCCAATATTTTCATGAACAACCTCCCATCCTCCGGAAGCTTCAGATGGTCACATTCACTCAACACACCTTCCCGTGCTAACCTACATTGGCTACCAGACCCCCAAAACCTTAACCTTGGAATTTGCATTGTTGTGTTTAAATCACCTAATGGCCTCTATATTGCTGTGGTCTCCTCTGGCATTATAGTTTCCACCCCCCCCCCCACTCGCCTCAAACTGAACTCTCCATTCCCATGGCCCCAGCCTCATATTAATCCCCCCTCTTTTCGCACCCACTATTAGCGGCTGTGATCTCAACCACCTCAGACTCATCTTCTGGAAAAATTCCCTCCCTGTACCCTTTTGCTTCTGCACCCCCCCATCCTCATTTAGCACTTTCCTTTAAACCCATCTCTTTGACCAAGCTTTTGGTCATCCCTCCTAACATCCCCTTCTTTGCCTCAATGACCATTTTCCTTAAGTCTTGAATAAATTTCCGAGGACACCTTTCTTGGTTAAAGGTGCTATATATCTTCAAGTTGTTATTACCTATACAGGCAGACTTCAGGGGGAAAAAGTCATAAGAGATACAATGGACGTGGGAGATAATCAAAGCCAAGAAGAATACCCTACAAGGTCAGAATTAATGGGGAAGAGTGTGGAAAGCACATCTATGAGGTCCGCAGACAACCAGCTGCTGTTAACACTCTTGCATACTGGGAATTAATATCCGCTGGAGTTAAGATATCAAAAGAAAAGTTACATTGAGAAATAGCCCACCCAGCAATTCACGACAGGAAGGATTGATGGTTTCTTGGAACTGTAGATTGAATGGGGAAAAGCAGCCCAGTGGCATGTAATGGCTTCACTTTATCTCCTTTATTAAAAAAGTGTTTTAGCTATTTGTTCAACGACTTTTTAATGTTGTGTACATTATGAAACATTTAAATCAATGTTATGAGTAGGCAGAAGTAAATCATAAATAAAATTAATAGTACCAAAAAGCATTACAATAATAGCTATTAAAAGGGAGAGTAAAAGAGTTGTCACTATTGCATGTTTCGCAACCACAGTAAAAGAATAAGCTCTCGACTTTGGTCAGCATATAAGGTCTCCCTCAGATAACAGGAAACTCCCTTGCTCAAAACAGAGCACAGCTGTATATCACCCAAGGATCGTAATCAGTCATCAATGCCTTTTGGTAATATCCACTCCTCGGATACATCCTGTAAACCAGGGGATATGGGGTGAGTTGCCTGTGTCTCAGCCACCACCAGTGGAGAATGAACTCCAGCATCCCTGCATTCCAATTCAGTCAGGTTATCCATGAATCGGCTGATCAAGCAATTATGTAGAATTACACAGAATTTACAACACAGAAACAGGCCATTCAGTCCAATTTTTATTCCGGTGTTTGTGTTCCACACAAACCTTCTCTCACCCGTCTTCATCTCACCCTATCAACATATCCTTCCATTCAATTCTCCCTTATTTGTTTATCTAGCTTCCTCTTAAATGCAGCTGTACTATTCAACCCAACTACTCCTTCGTCTCCCCCACAAGTGGAAACATCGGGCTGGATTTTATGGCCCCCTGCCGAGGTGAGGTTTGGAGGGGGGGGGGGCCATAGAATCGCGGTGGGAGGAGGGGGCGGAGGACCAGTCGCTTCCTTGTCACCAAGTGATTTTGCTGGGGGAGGGATAGGCTGACGATGGCCTTCCTACCCAGAGGCCAATTGAGGCCCTGAAGTGGCCTATTAATGGCTACTTATGAGCCTCTTCTGCCCCCGCCGGTGGGATTTAACCAGCAGTGGGGGGTGCCTCCGCCACATGAGGAGGTTGCCTTATAATATGAGGCGACCTCCCTGTAGGCTTGGTGGGGAGGGGGGTTGGTGGTTCCCAATCTGTGCCCATGGAGGACTGCTGCTGTTAAAACCTCCACCTCAATGGACACCCTCCCCCGGACAACATGCCCACCCTCCCAGACTCCCCCTTGCGAGAGCCTCACGGACTTGCCCTGGCGACCACACCTCACTTATCTGAGGTCCCAGGTTCCAGCACTGGGCCTGGGTCGAAGGCCTCTGCAGTACCGGCAGTGACCACCGCCCTCAGTGGCATTGCTGATACCGCTGAGCTGCCAGCCCTGTAATTGATTGGAGTTCTTGGAGGCAGGATCCCCATCTTTAAAGGGACGGAGATCCCGGCGCCAGGCACTTAATTGCTTGAACAATGGAAGATAGCGCTGGGGGGACTCAAAAAGGCTGAGGCGGGTTTATCCCTGTCTTTATGGCCCAGGGCAGGAGGCCCACCATCGCCACACAATCCAGCTCATCATCTCTACAACTACTTTATCAAACCCCTTCACCATTTTAAAGACCTCTATCAGGTGACCCCTCAGCCTCTCTTTTCTACAGAAAAATGTCCCAGCCTGTTCAATCATGATCCCCGACCTAAGTAGCTGATCCCCTCCCAGTCCACTTCCTAAAGCATCGAAAAGGAGATCCTTGATTAATTTCATTGGGATTTGAAAGTGTCAGAGGCATATGAAAAGTTCAAGAATATTTCCAAACTGTCCTGCAGGGCCTCTTACTGGCTCCTATAGACAGTGACTTGGACACTCAGAGCTTTATTCATTGTAATTTTGAACGGGTAAAACTTTACAGAGTGTTTATGGTTGTTTGCCCCTGCTGGTGACTAGGTGGGACCATGAGGAACTTCGCAAAAGCACCAAGCTTGGGAAGCTTAGTGTGAGGATTTAAAGTCCTTAAAACATGGAAATGACTAACTTGATCATGTGGGCAGTAGAGAGCTATTTCAACTGAATTGCAACAAAGTTTGAATTCTGTTTCTGCTCAATTCTTTATAAAAAGGAATATGGGTAAACTGGAGGAGCTTGGCCTGCTGTGATAGAGGTGGCTATGAGATCTTGTATGAACCAATGTTTTAGCAGTGAACAATGTGGCTGTGGTAGAAGTGGAGGTAAAACATGAGTGTTTGCAATGCCTACTGAACCGAATAAATCCATTAACAAGCCTCAGTGCGCTCTTGTGTCTATACCACTTGTGCATGTGGAGATAAAATCTTACTTACAGGGAATCAAAACAATTAAAAAGCACCCCTTAATTATTGTGTCCATTCTCTGCAAAAAGGCACAGAGGGTCATGATTCTTTCTAAACCCTAATTACATGTTGGAGACTTGAACGTCCCTAATCAATTGTCTCCCAATGTGCACTACGGCTGAACCTTCAGATATGGTAAAATATTAGATAATCCATATTAATTGTGCTGTACTTATTCTATTGTAGCTTTATGTTACAGCTTGTCCAACAATTACACCTGTCTTTACTAAAGGTACTTGTTATAAGATTGAATCACTGGTTGGCAGACAGCTCCCGCTGGCGCTGCTGGGACTAAGAGCTGTCGGCCCGCTGATTGGCCGGCAGCTGACTGAGGCAGGACCTCCTCCCTCAAATGGGTGAAAGTCCCGCCTTGGGACAGTTAAAGCTCGGGGACCCGTAAAATATGGGACGGATCCCCAGGCTAGGCAGAAGCGGGTTCACCACTGATTTTCACGTCGGAGTCAGGCTCCCATCCATCCACTGTAAAATTCTGGCCAACGTCTGAAATTAGTATAATTGAATTACAAAATTGGTTTGTTAATATTGAGTCAAGTTTTCATAAATCGACATTCCAACACAGACCTTCACATAGTGGGAGTGTATATTGCAAATGTGGACACAAGTAACATTAATATAATGTTCCATTAAATATGTAAATAATTTTTATTAGACACATTACTAACTGACTTTCTTAGTGTAAGGTGTCAGCCATGGCTCTGTCGTCGTGCTTGCAGTTGTTGCTTCAAGTCCCACTCCAGGAATTTGAATACATAATCTAGGCTGATATTTCAGTGTAGTATTGAGGGAGCGCTGCACTGTTGGAAGTGTCACCTTTTGGATAAGACATTAAACCAAGGCCCCAACTACCCTCTCAGGTGGATGCAAAAGATCCCACACTACTATTCGAAGAAGATCAGGGGAGTTTTGGCCAATATTATCCTTCAACCAACATCACTTATTAAAAAAAAACCTGCTCATGGTCGCATTGTTGTTTGTGGGTTCTTGCTGTGTGCAACTTGGTTGCTGCATTTCCTACATTATAACCTTGACTACACTTCAGATTGACTGTAAAACACTTTGGGATATCCAGCAGTCATGAAAGGTGCCATATAAATGCAAGTCCCTTTCTGTTTGTTAACTTTTGGTAGTTCCAATTTGTTTTTCACTTCCATGTTTTAAACACATTCCCTGAGAGTCTTGCCAATTTAGAAAGCGTGCAGGGCTTACACTGTTAAACTGGTTTATGTTCTGAATGATAATAAATAAAACAGCAGCAATCTTTTTTTATTTAATAAGCAACACCATTCTACTGCAAATTAAAAAAAATCTACAAAACAACTTGGGCTTTGTCAAAATGTTTAAGAGTGGAATTAAAATTTATGTCTGAGTTTTCTGCCTGTACAGATTTTATTGGTCAGTATTAAAACTGGGGGAATAATAAAATTAGAATGGATCTGACCCTTAACAAAGACAGTGCATCTTTTAGATTCTGTTCAATATTCCTTTGTAATGCTGTACTAAATCAAACAAGCAGGATTATATTTGAAAAACAATTATATATTCCAGAGGTGCATTAACTAGATTTATATTCACTCATAAACCACATCCATTACCAATGGCAGTCATTTCCAGTCTGACCAGCTATGAATCTCTTGTGCAAGTGGCAACCTACAAAGGTCTAAATTCTTACCCTGACTCAAGTCTCAGATCTCAAAGATTGGTGTGGGAGAAATGGGCTCTGATTCATGGAGCACTGGCACCAGTACTGGGGAAGGAGAGAGCTGTCCCGTTGGCATGGGCTTCATTTGAACTATGCTGTGACCAGTGTCCTGGCGAATTGTATAACTAGGGTTGTAGATAGAACTTTAAACTAATTAGTAGGGGGGAGGTTCAAGTGAAGGGAAGTTTAAAAAAATCTAAAAGAAACGAGAGAGCAGAGGTGCAGGGTAGTGAAGAGGCGAACAGTAATCAAAGTGTGACAGGAAGAGGCAGAAAATAGAAGCAGAAGAGTGCAGCAGAAATTAGAATCAGAATGAGTAATAATGGTAAAAAGTCAAAGCTTAATGCGATTTATCTGAATGCACGCAGCATTTGTAACAAGATAGATGAGTTGATAGCACAAATAGAAATAAATGAATGTGACTTGATAGCTATTACAGAGATGTGGTTGCAGGGTGACCAAGACTAGGAACTCAATATTCAAGGGTATTTGACATTCCGTAAAAATGGGCAAAAAGGAAAAGGAGGTGGGGTAGCTTTGTTAATAAAGGAAAGTATCAGTGCACTGGTGAGTAGTGATATCGGTGCAATAGATCGTGATGTGGAATCAGTTTGGGTGGAAATAAGGAATAGCAATGGGATGAAGTCACGGGTGGGAGTTGTCTATAGGCCCCCAAAGAGTTGCCTCACTGTAGGACAAAGTATAAATCGGGAAATAATTGAGGCGTGTAAGAAGGGCACTACAATTGTCATGGATGATTTTAATTTGCGTATTGACTGGACAAATCAAATTGGCAGAGGTAATTGTAGAGTGCATCAGGGATTGTTACTTCGAGCAATATGTTGTAGAACCTACCCGGGAACAGGCTATTTTAGATCTAGTAATGTGTAATGGAGTAGGGTTAATAAGCGATATCGTAGTTAAGGATCCTCTAGGGGGTAGCGATCACAACATGGTAGAATTTCAAATTCAGTTTGAGGGCAAGCAACTCGGGTCTTAAACCATGTCCTCAACTTAAACAAGGGCAATTACAGAGGTATGAAGAAAGAGTGCTCTAAAGCAGGTTGGGAAAATAGACTAAGGGGAAGGTCAGTGGATGTGCAGTGGCTCAGCAAAAATGTATCCCGGTCAAAAACAAAGACTCATTGAGAAGGATGAACCACCTGTGGTTAACAAAGGCGGTCAAGGAGAGTATTCAATCAAAAACTAAGGCATACAAAGTGGCGAAAACTAGTGGGAGGCCAGAGGATTAGGAATTTCTTAGGAACCAGCAGCGGATGGCTAAAAAGCTAATAAAGAGGGAGAAAATTGATTATGAAAGTAAATTGGCAAGAAATATAAAAACAAACAGCAAGAGCTTCTACAGGTATATAAAAAGCGAGTAGCTAAAGTGAGCGTGGGACCCTTGGAGGATGCGACTGGAGAATTGATAACGGGGAACATGGAAATGACAGATAACTTAAACCAATATTTTGCATCGGTCTTCACGGTGGAGGACACTATAAACATCCCACAGATATCAGATAAGCAAGGAGCTAATGGGAGGAAAGATCTTGTAACAGTCTCTTTCACAAGGGACAAAATATTTGCCAAACTAATAGGACTAAAGGCAGACAAGTCGCCAGGACCTGATGGCCTGCATCCAAGGGTTTTAAAGGAAGTGGCTGCAGAGATAGCGGAGGCATTGGTCGAAATATTCTGGAACTCACTGGATTCCGGGAAGGTCCCAGCGGATTGATCATTGGGAAAATGCTCGAGTCCATTATTAAGGGAGAAATAGCAGGACATTTAGAAAAGCTTAACGCAATCAAATAGAGTCAACATGGTTTTGTGAAAGGGAAATCATGTTTGACAAATTTGCTAGAGTTCTTTGATGATAAAACAACCAGAATTGATAAAGGGAAACCAGTAGATGTAGTGTATTTGGGTTTCCAGAAGGCATTTGATAAGATAAAAGATTATTTCACAAGATAGGAGCTCATGGTATTGGGGGTAATGTATTAGCATGGATTGAGGATTGGTTAACTCACAGAAGACAGAGAGTTGGGATTAATGAGTCTTTTTCAGGTTGGAAAGACGTAACTAATGGAGTGCCACAAGGATCAGTCCTAGGGCCTCAATTATTTACTGTCTATATTAATGACTTGGAGGAGGGGGCAGAGTGTAATAAATCCAAATTTGCTGATGACACAAAAACAGTTGGGAGGGCATGTTGTGATGAGGACATAAAGAATCTGCAAGGGGATATAGATAGGTTGAGTGAGTGGGCAAAAACTTGGCAGATGGAATTTAATGTAGGAAAGTGTGAGGTCATGCACTTTGGTAGGAAGAATCAAAAGGCTGACTATTATTTAAATGGACAGAGACTCCAAAAAAGTGCAGCACAGAGGGATCAGGGTGTTCTTATGCATAAAACAAAAAGTTAGCATGCAGGTGCAGCAAGTAATTAAGGAGGCAAATGGAATTTTGGCCTTCATTGCTAGGGGGTTGGAATTTAAAAATAGGGAAGTCTTGTTACAACTGTACAGGGTGATGGTGAGGCCGCACCTGGAGTACTGTGTACAGTTTTGGCCCCCATATTTAAGAAAGGATATACTGGCATTGGAGGCAGTTCAAAAGAGATTCACCAGGCTGATTCCTGGGATGAAGGGGTTGACTTATCAAGAACAGCTAAACGGGTTAGGCCTTTATTCATTGGAGTTTAGAAGAATGAAGGATGATCTTATTGAAACGTTCAAGATTCTGAGGGGGCTTGTCAGGGTAGGTGTTGAGAAGATGTTTCTTCTAGTGGGGGAAATCTTGAACTAGGGGACATAGTTACAGAATAAGGGGACATTCATTTAAAACTGAGATGCGAATGAATTTCTCAGAGGGTAGTGAATGTCTGGAATTCTCTATACCAGTGAGTTGTGGAGGCTAGATCACTGAAAGTATTTAAAGAGGAGGTAGATAGATTTCTGAAATATCGGGATTTGAGGGCTATGAGGAGCTGGCACGAAAGAGGAGTTAAGGTCTGGGGCAGATCAGCCATGATCTTATTGAATGACGGGGCAGGCTTGAGGGGCCAAATGGCCTACTCCTGCTCCTAGTTCTTATGTTCTTATGTTCTCAAGCTCTGATGAGCTGTTGTTGATGTGATGATCTGGGTCTTACCATGTTGCTCCCATTAACATTTGCCATATGTTTAATCTGATTGGTCTTAAGATCGTGGAAGGTTTCATCATTTAGAAGGAATTTGAAGCCATTTTAGAAAGAAATTTAGCAGCTAATACAACTACAAAGTGATCTGGTTGGGAGAAATATGTTCTACTCCTTTGTGCCCCAACAGTGACTGCTATATGACATAGCACATCTACTTTAGCTAGTAACCTTTCCAAAGGCGTGAAATGGGAGACACTTCACTTTGTGCAGCTTGATGGTGGGTCATAGCTCTAAGCTGCTCCAATGGCTTTTCTTGAATAGATGGGGGACAGTGGCATAAACTTTTCTTTCAGAAAGAGAGTCATTAGAACATAGAATGCTTCACTACCAGAACCTTAGACTATAGCATTAGTTAAAATGGAAGTGAATAAGTGTTTGAAAAGGAAGAATATAATAGGATATGGGGAAAGGACATTAGAGCAGGTAGCTGGAGTTGAAGAGCCAGCACAGATTGCGCTCCTTCTGTACTGTAATTTTTATGATAGCCTTTCGATTCTTCATTCTCCCATAATGACAGCTTTCTGGGGAGCTCCTTGAAAAGGAAAGTAAGAACTTGCATTTACCTGACCTCAGGTGGTCCCTAAGTACTTCAGAGCCAATGACGCACTTTGTAAAAATGTAGTCACTGTTGTAATGTAAAAAAAATGTAGCAGTTTATGTGGTCAGATCTCTGGAGTAGGGCTTGAACTCATAAATTTCTGACTCAGGAGATTGCAACTACTGTATCTCTAACTCAGGCTGCTAAAATCAAATTTGGGAGACCCAAGTATATATATGGCCACCATCCTTGGTGATGTTGCTGGGTTGCTTTTACATCTTTTTTTATTCTTTCCTGGGATGTGGGCATCACTGGCTAGGCTAGCATTTGTTGCCCATCCCTAATTGCCCTTGACAACTGAGTGGCTTGCTAGAGGGCAGTTAAGAGTCAACCACATTGCTGTAGGTCTGGAGTCACATGTAGGCCAGACCAGGTAAGGACAGATTTCCTTCCCTAAAGGACATTAGTGAATCTTCAGAAAGCATTCTATCTTAGTCCATGATCCGCCTGCCCATGCTCTTCAGAAATACTGTCATCATCCACTTATATTGGTATGCTTTCTGGACCCATTAGTCTCACTGCGTGTCCCATTCACAAGCAGTCTCAATCTCTACAACTGAGAATCAGTGTCAGCCTCTCAATTCTGCCAACCAAGTGATCCATTCATCACAGTGAAGATTCTCAACACCACAGGCTACCAGTGAACACTTGAGTTAGGTATAAGAAGGGAAATTAGATTCAGAGGAGGCCACGGAGACAAATAATGGGGGCACAAGACAACCAGATGTGCTTCCAGAAGGAGAGGGGATTGAGATAGTCATAAGATAGTCGATAAATGGCTCCAGGAGCAAATGAAATGAGACAAGCTGTTTGAGCCAAATTAATTTAGTTTTTGGCTTCTAAACATACCTATGTTCTTAAATACCAGAGGTGCAACTTGGAAAATCTTATCATCACTCCCAGGATAAGGTTTAGCCCACACTTATTTCCTTTGCTGCTTCACAACTGATTCTCACTCAATTTTGCCCCAAGCGGTCCACTCAATGGCTGACAAACAATCACCAATTTTAAAGGAGGGTGGTGTCAGTTATAGTGTGCCTGAGCCCCAAAGCCGGTGGTGGACCCGAGGAGTCCAGGCTTTATTACCATAACTTTCATCGGCGTTCTGCCTGATAGATAGATAATTATCACTCCATCCCTCAAAATGAGGAGTAGACGGGTAATCATCCCTCCATCTTACTGCGTGTGGTTTACTTCCTTGGTTATTCTTTCCTCCACTTCTAATTACAATCTCCCACTACTTCAGTTGTGACAGTTGTTGTAACTTCTGGGATACTTTGATCCCAAGACTCATTTTGGACATTCTGGCCCTGACATTGGTGGAAACATGAGGTGGTTGCAGGTGAGGCTGAAAACATCTAAAGAACTCAGCAAAGCTGGGGATGTGGAGGTCCTGCTAAATTTAACGCCAGGATCTTGTGATCATATTTCAGTTGCATTTCCCACCCAGCAGCTGGCCAAATGGACAACCAGACTGGCGGGATGGAGGAGAAACCAGTGACAAGAGGTCAGAAAGGCCTACAATCAAAGCTCAGGGGAAAAGGCCCATGATCGGGAGGGAGGGAGACTGTGTTTGGGAGGGAGGGAGTCGAGACTGTGATGGGGAGGGAGGGAGACTGTGTTTGAGAGGGAGGGAGGGAGTAGAGACTGTGATGGGGAGCGAGGGAGATTGTGTTTGGGAGGGGCAGTGACTGTGTTTGGGATGGAGGGGGTAGAGACTGTGATGGGGAGGGAGTAGTGACTGTGATGGGGAGGGAGGGAGACTGTGTTTGGGAGGGAGTAGAGACTATGATGGGGAGGGAGTAGAGACTGTGATGGGGAGGGAGACTGTGTTTGGGAGGGAGGGAGTAGACACTGTGATGGGGAGGGTGGGAGGCTGTGATCAGGGGTGAGGGGAGACTGTGATCAGGAAGGGGGGAGACCGTGATTGGGGGCAGGTGAGTGAATAACAAGGCCTTTGATTTAAGATACATTATTAGACAGTGATATATTCTGTATATTCAAATGCTGTGCCACTAGCCTCACTCAAACTATTTATTTGCATATGGAATTATATTTGAGCACTTTTATCTGTAACCAATATTTAAGATGTTTGATACCACAGTTTCAGTGGGCTAGATTTTGTGCACGAGGCAGGGCTCCCGGAACCAGGCCAAAAAGGCAGGGGGAACCCCGCCTCTGCATTTTTTCAAATTTTCAGGATGCGGGATCCTTGTCCCTTTAAAGACTTCTAGGGATGGGGATCCCGCCTCCAAGAGCTGCTGCCCAATCACAGGGCTGGCAGCTCAGCTGTATCGGCAGCACCTCTGCACGTGGTGGCCACTGCTGGTACTGCAGAGGCCTCAGACACAGGATCAGCGCTGGAACCCTTGAAGGCCCTGGCAATTGGGGAGGGTGCGGGGCGGTCATTCGATCCAGGGGAAGGGGGTTCCCAGGAGGTGGGGGGTCCTCCCACAAATTGCCCACACAGGAGGGACCCACCCTCCAAGCCCACAGGGAAAGCGTCTCGTTTTACAAGATGCCTTGTCCGCACGGCTGAGGCCCCCTCCCTGTTGCTGGTAAGATCCCAGCGGTGGTGGGAAGAGGCCCTTAATTGGCCATTAATAGGCTACTCAATTGGTCTCTGGTTGGGAAGGTCGTCACGGCCTATCCGATCCCCGGGAAGATCAGAAACAGGAATCCTGGCGTTGGGTTCGGTGGCGGGTGGTTCCGCTCCAATTGTCTGCCCCACCCCCTACCCCCGTCATAAAATTCATTCTCCAAAATACATTTAATAGCCTTTTTTATCACAACATTTCATTATTTTCACCTCTTGTCAGTACTTCCTCTGATTTTTCCCTGATGATGTTTATTCTGGCATTAGCCTCAATATTGCCCATCCTCAGTTGCCCGAGGAAGGTGATTATGGGCCCTCTTTGTGCAGGATTCATTGCAGTGGTTTGACACAGATGAATTGCTTGCCAAGCCACGTTGCTGAAGGACTGCAGGTGGAGGTGACAGACAAAGGTGGAGAGACAGAGAGTTTTAGGGAGGGAATTCAGAGCTTAGGGCCTCGGCAGCTGGAGGCATGGCCCCAAATGGTGGTGCAATTAAAATCAGGGATGCTCAAGAGGCCAATAATGGAGGAGCGCAGATAACTCGGAGGGTTGTGCAGCTGGAGGAGATTACAGAGATAAGGAGGGGGGTGGTGCAGCTGGAGGAATTTGAAACCAACGATGAGAATTTTAAAATTGAGGTATTGCTTAGCTGGGAGCCAGTGCAGGCCAGCGAGCTGAGATAGGTGAATGGGACCTGGTGTGAGGTAAGATACAGGCAGCAGAGTTTTGGATGACTTTAAATTTATGGAGAGTGGAAGTTCAGAGAACAGCCAGGAAAGCATTGGAATAGTCAGGTTTGGAGGTATCAGAGATATGGATGAGGGCTTCAGCAGCAGATGAGCTGAGGCAGGGGCAGTCGGGCAATGTTACAAAGGTGGAAACAGGTGGTCTTGGTGATGGTGTGGATATGTGGTCGAAGCTCATCTTGGGGTCAAATACAACACCAAGGTTGCAAACAGTGCGGTTCAGCCTCAGACAGCTGCCAGGTAGAGGATGGGCTCAGTGACTAAGGAATGGAATTTGTGGTGAGGACCAAAGACAATGACTTCGGCCTTCTCAATATTTGGTTCGAGGAAATTTCTGCTCATCCAGTACTGGATATTGGACAAGTAGTGTGACAATTTAGAGAGAGTGAAGGAGTGGAGAGAGGTGATGGTGAGGTAGGCTGGGTATAGTCAGTGTACATGTGGAACTTAACGTGTTTTCAGATAGTGTCACCAAGGGACAGCATGTAATACTTGTAAAACTGATCATTTGTAAATTTCTTAAACTAATTAAAAAATAGAGCCAGAGAAATTTGAAGTGTTTCAGAACACATATTCATTCAATTTTCTTGGAACAAAGAATGAAACAAATAGCAACTGTACCTCTTGTCCTTCAGCAACCAAAACAAATACACCGAGCAGGCAAGGGAGATGAAAAGCTGTTGAGGCACAGTTCCAATAATCCTGGAACAGTGTTTCACCTGAATTCACATTCCCTAATAAAACCGAAGCCAGCGTCATTCTGTACTATGCTTTTCCATTACTGTTTCATTCTCCACACAGTACAGGGCAAAAACTGACTCCTTTGGAGCAAGTCATACCATCATACCAGACCTGTTATATCCAAAACAAAATGGCATGTTAACAGAAGCCTAGTTTTCCTTTAGGATTCTCCGACCCTGGTTTCTGAACTCCCATAAGCACAGCTCACAGCTCCCAAGAACCAGAATGTACCTTTACATGTCCAGTATGTAAATAAGCATAGTGAGACCCAGGAGTTGAATAGAGAACCTTTGTCACTGACTTACTGAAATGATTTCCTCACATTCAGTAGGCAGCATTTAATATAACAGACTGCGGCACAAGTTATAAACCAACAGGCATTTTAAACCACTTTTTTGTTCCAAGGGAATGATTCATAAACACATTGACATATATGGCGTACAAGATGTATTTTCTGCAGCCTGTAGAAATAGCTAGCACTAACACTGTTGAAAAAGTCTCAAGCTCCTGTAGGACTCTTCTTCCTCAAGGCGAAGGGGCCATTTTTCCATCATGACTGTTATGAAAGCATCGACAACCCACTCGCTGTTCTTAATTGGATGGCGAGCTTGTAGATGGCCAATTAGGAGCCACCTCTGGGCGGGTGCACAGTGCCGGTCTGGCTCCCAGCAAGTGTGGATTTGGGACTTCCATTTGGTGCCAATGTCGGGACCAAAGCCCACAGTAATATCCTGCCCTTAAAATGAATTTGTGTTTCTTTGTCCTGTCAGCAAAATAAACTGAGCAGGTTTTCTGACTGAACAAACAGTGCACACTACTAGTTTTAGAACAGTACACATTCATCACAACACTAGAACAGCAGTTATTACACGTTAAGCTTTAAACAGTTGACTGGCACTTGTGGATTGCATTACAATCTCTGTTACAGTGAAATGCCAGCTGTCTGATAGATTGATCTATTGCAAGCCGACAGTGCATTGCCAAAATGAGTGGATAATTACTGACAGGCTAGGAATGCAAGAAAGACTATTTAGTCCAACATCCACCAAGCTCACTTTGTTGTTTTTGCGTTTATTTTTCATCTCTAAGTTACTCTCTAACAGCCAAGTCAATGTCAGTCCAGCCCGATTCAGAAATGTGCCCATTTCTTTTTTGAATGCTTCAACAACTATTTTCAACTCAGACATCACACTAACAATATTTCTGTCAAGGAAGTAAATAAATGTTGCACCAAGGCTCCAATTTCTGGCCACTCCACCTATGAAAGCTGTCCAATTACAACTATTAACATTGGTTGATATTCTCTGGTTCCCAATATCTTACCAACTAATAATCAAATTTACAATTATTTCATACCCCACGTGGTTTCATTAACCACACTGATTGGTGTGGAGACTGGCCAGAGATGGTCATGGATTAGAGGTTGGGTTGTAACAATTTGTGTCCTCTAATATTCACCACCCTACTAATAAGAATTACTTTCTCAAAGAATTATTGGGTATGAAAGGCATGATCTCAATCTGGCCTAGCTGTTACGCTTTGGTGTGATCTTACAAAGAAATAATTCAATTGATGGCAGTACTTTGAAATCAAACTAAAAGGTCCACACATCCCAGATCAGTCCTTCCAAATGTCACTGAATGTTCACCAAAACTTCCCATATTTACCATAATTTGTTAGTTTTTACACTTAGTATTTAATATAAGCTGAGCATTTTATGAACCATTAGCTGCTTCACATCCTCAATGGCCATGTCCCTATGTTTTCTATATAAACTCAAACATATCACACAAGACTTTAGTGATCACTTTAGGAACACTACCTATGACAGATGCCAGGTAGAAAATAATAATGAGAATCAGGCTGAATACAGAAGGTTCAGAGGGGAAGTGAAAAAGCAAATAAGAGAAGCAAAGAGAGAGCATGAAAAGAGATTGGCAGCTCTCTTTCTCTCTTTGGCCTCCTTGTCTTGAGAGACAATGGGTAAGCGCCTAGAGGTGGTCAGTGGTTTGTGGAGCAGTGCCTGGAGTGGCTATAAAGGCCAATTCTAGAGTGACAGACTCTTCCACAGGCGCTGCAGATAAAATTGGTTGTCGGGGCTGTTACACAGTTGGCTCTCTCCTTACACTTCTGTCTCTTTTCCTGCCAACTGCTAAGTCTCTTCGACTCGCCTCTTTTTAGCCCCGCCTTTATAACTGTCCACCAGCTCTGGCGATCACTGGCAACTGACTCCCACAACTTGTAGTCAATGTCACAGGACTTCATGTCGCGTTTGCAGACGTCCTTAAAGTGGAGACATGGACGGCCGGTGGGTCTGACACCAGTGACGAGCACACTGTACGATGCGTCCTTGGGGATCTTGCCATCTTCCATGTGGCTCACATGGCCAAGCCATCTCAAGTGCCACTGGCTCAATAGGGCGTATATGCTGGGGATGTTGGCCGCCGCGAGGACTTCTGCGTTGGAGATATGGTACTGCCACCTGATGCCAAGGATTCTCCGGAGGCAGCGAAGATGGAATGCGTTGAGACGTCGCTCTTGGCTGACATACATTGTCCAGGCCTCACTGCCGTAGAGCAAGGTACTGAGGACACAGGCTTGAAACACTCGGACTTTTGTGTTCCGTGTCAGTGCGCCATTTTCCCACACCCTCTTGGCCAGTCTGGACATAGCAGCAGACGCCTTTCCCATGCACTTGTTGATTTCTGCATCAAGAAACAGGTTAATGGTGATAGTTGAGCCTCGGTAGGTGAACTCTTGAACCACTTCCGGAGCGTGGTCACCGATATTGATGGATGGAGCATTTTTGACATCCTGTCCCATGATGTGCGTTTTCTTGAGGCTGATGGTTAGGCCAAATTCGTTGCAGGCAGCCGCAAACCTGTCGATGAGACTCTGCAGGCACTCTTCCGTGTTAATGCAGCATTGTCAGCAAAAAGGAGTTCCCTGATGGGGACCTTCCGTACTTTGGTCTTCGCTCTAAGACGGGCAAGGTTGAACAACCTGCCATCTGATCTTGTGTGGAGGAAAATTCCTTCTTCAGAAGACTTAAACGCACGTGAGAGCAGCAGTGAGAAGAAGATCCCAAACAGTGTAGGTGCGATAACATAGCCCTGTTTCACGCCACTCAGGATAGGAAAGGGGTCTGATGAGGCGCCACTGTGCTGAATTGTGCCTTTCATATTGTCATGGAATGAGGTGATGATACTTAGTAGCTTTGGTGGACATCCGATCTTTTCTAGTAGTCTGAAGAGACCACGTCTGCTGACGAGGTCAAAGGCTTTGGTGAGATTTATGAAAGCAACGTAGAGGGGCATCTATTGTTCGCTGCATTTCTCCTGTAGTTGGCGAAGGGAGAACAGCATGTCAATGGTGGATCTCTCTACTCGAAAACTGCACTGTGCCTCAGGGTAGACACACTCAGCCAGCTTCTGGAGTCTGTTTAAAGCGACTCGAGTGAAGGCTTTCCCCACTGTGCTGAGCAGGGAGATTCCACAGTAGTTGTTGTAGTCACCGCAGTCACCCTTGTTCTTATAGACGGTGATGATATTGGCATTGCACATGTCCTGTGGTACTGCTCCTCATCCAGCACAGGCAAAGCAGTTCATGGAGTGCTGAGAGTAAAGCAGGCTTGGCACTCTTGATTATTTCAGGGGTAATGCTGTCGAGCATTAAAGGAAATCCCAAAGTTTTCTATAGATATATAAATAGTAAAAGGGTGGTAAAGGAGGAGTGTGGCCAATTAGGGACCATAAAGGGGATTTACACATGGAGGCAGAGGGCATAGCTGAGGTATTAAATGAATACTTTGCATCTGTCTTTACCAAGGAAGAAGATGCAACCCAGGCAATGATGAAAGAGGAGGTAATTCAGACACTAGAAGGGTTTAAAATTGATGAAGAGGAAGTATTAGATAGGCTGTCTGTACTTAAAATGGTTAAAACACCAGGACCGGATGAGATGCATCCAAGGATACTGAGAGTGAAAATCGCAGAGGCACTGGCCATAATTTTTTAGTCTTCCTTAGATTTGGGTGTGGTGCCAGAGGACTAGAGAATTGCAAACGTTACACCCTTGTTCAATAAAGGGTGTAAAGATAAGCCCAGCAACTACAAGCCAGTCAGTTTAACTTCCAGTGGTGCGGAAACTTCTAGAAAAAATAATTCAGGACAAAGTTAATAGTCACATGGAGAAATGCGGGTTAATTAACGAAAGCCAGCATAGATTTCTTAAGGGAAAATCATGTTTAACTAACTAGCTGGAGTTTTTTGAGGAGGTAACAGAGAGGGTTGATGAGGGCAATGCTGTTGATGTGGTGCACATGGACTTTCAAAAGGCATTTGATACAGTGCCACACAACAGACCTGTGAGCAAACTTGTAGCTCATGGAATAAAAGGGACGGTAGCAACATGGATACAAAATTGGCTGAGTGACAGGAAACAAAGAGTAGTGGTTAAGGGATGTTTTTCAGGCTGGAGGAAGGTTTGTAGTGGAGATCCCCAGGGATCAGTGTTGGGACCGTTGCTTTTCCTGATATATATTAATGACCTAGTCGTTGGTGTACAGGGCACAATTTCAAAGTTTGCAGATGATACAAAACTTGGAAGCATTGTGAACTGTGAGGAGGTTAGTGTAGAACTTCAAAAGGACAGAGACAAGTTGGTGGAATGGGCAGACAAACAATTATCTGGTCATTATCACATTGCTGTTTATGGGAGCTTGCTGTAGGCAAATTGTGTGCAGTGTTTCCTACACTGCAGTGACTCCACATCAAAAGTATTTCACTGACTGTAAAGCACTTTGTGATGGCCTGAGGTTGTGAAAGGTGCTTTGTAAATGCAAGTTCTTTCTTTAAAGGAAAAAAGGTTGTTTGTCATTTTGTGGGGGCGGGGGGTGGGGGTGCAGTAGGAAGACTGTCTTTGCTGCATTTGGTGGGGGGGGTGCAGTAGAAAGCTTATCTTTGCTGTATTTTGCTCTGTGCATTGGTCCATTTTGCTGGGAACTCTATTTTTGCATTTGTTTCTCTCTCTACCAATACATTTCTTCATTGTTCTTGGTTTCTGTTAACTTTGAATTTGCACCTTCCAAAGCCATGAGGAAGGATAGTCTTTTTTGTGGTTCAGAACATTCTGCACAGTGGAGACGAGCAAGTGAAGTTTGTGAGGCACAATAAATGCGGGTGCAACAACCCCTGTGCTATTCCAGCGATATACTTGAGAGCTCTGGCTATGCCACCTCCATTTGGCAAGATTGACTGCCACAGAACTTTACCATCTGCTGCCCAAACCTCTGCACCAACATTCAGCTCAGTGACAGCTCTTGCTATAGAAGTGAAGGTTACCACAGTATCGATCTTCCCTGCTATTGGATTCATGCAGGCCACCCCGGGAGCTACCTGGTACATTGGGTAGTGTGCGGTGCACACATATCTCAAGCATGGTTGAAAAGGGCAACATCTTCATTGTTTCATCCATGGAAAGAAGGCATCAGCTGGCACCGAGTGGTGGGATTTACTCGGGTGCAAAGCATTGCTCAAGGTACCCATCAGGGATTTTCATATCAAGCCAATGGCTCTCTTATGAAGAGACAGGGTTAGCACTCAATTAACGTTGAGAGGTATCTGACCACAGAAACATCAGCATGCATTCAGTGCCAATATCCAGAAAATGGTCATGATGCCTTCAGTTTGCACTATCCCATAATACCTTGTATTACACTGAGTCCATACCTCTTGGGAGACCATGTCCATCCTCTGCATCCATGGCTGATGACTCCACCGAGAAACCCCTCAACAGCAGAGGACCACCTCGGGCTGGACACCTCAGCATCTGACCGCAGTTTCACCTCTGCAACCTTTGCATTCAAGGAGATTTGTGCCATGCAGCTCAGGTGTAACAAGCGAGTGTATGCATAGGAGTGATGGTTGCACACAATGCTTCACCTGAGCTCCAGATACCAGCACTGGGGTGGCGCAGTGGTTAGCACCGCAGTCTCACTGCTCCAGTAACCTGGGTTCGGTTCTAAGTACTGCCTGTGTGGAGTTTGCAAGTTCTCCCTGTGATTGTGTGGGTTTCTTCCTGGTGCTCGGGTTTCCTCCCACAGCCAAAGACTTGCAGGTCGATAGATAAGTTGGCCATTGTAAATAGCCCCTAGTGTAGGTAGGTGGTAGGAGAATTGAAGGAAGGTGGGGATGTGGTAGGTAATATGGGATTAATGGAGGATTAGTATAAATGGGTGGTTGATGGTTGGCACAGACTTGGTGGGCCAAAGGGCCTGTTTCAGTGCTGTATCTCTCTATAACACATTTCACCCTCATTTATACCTAAATACAAGGCTGCTAAATTGGTGGGCTTCCTCTGTATTTATAGCTGGCACCAGTGCATTAACTGGAGGGTGACCTTCAGGCCCAAAGAGGGCCATGTCCCTTTGAGGCACCCCCTGCAGCAGGACCCCCCATCGCTTCAGTATCAGAGGGAACAGTGTTGCCCACATGTTTATGCCGTGCCACTGTCTTTACTAAAATCTTCAGATTTTTGTTCCCACAATATTTCATAAGAACATAAGAAATAGGAGCAGGAATAGGCCATTCATCCCTTTGAAACCACTCCGCCCTTTAGTGAGATCATGGCTGATCTTCTACTTCAACACCATTTTCCTGGACTATCCCGGTATCCCTTGATGTTCCTGAAATCAGGTGAATTAACATCCCTTGTTCCAGCAACTGACCCCTGTCTCCAGTCCAATCGAATCACGTAATGGTTGCTGGTAGTTCACTGGCCCCCAATGGCCAAACATCTCACTGTCTGCGGCTTCAGTGTACACACGCCTAGCATTTCATCGACTGAATTGCTGTTCACAGGAGAGAAATGAGAATACTTCAAGCAAAACTGCTCAGCTCTGCAGGGTTACTTGCAGAATATGCTCCTTCTGCAGCTAAGCATGGCTGAGGAACCTCATGAGCCCTTATGTTTCACGGTCAGCAGATTACAGTCACTAAAAACAAATTATTTTTGCTGCCATAGCCAATGGGAGAAGTTTAAAAGCCTGACTTGTGACCACTTATCTTCGATTTTCTCTCAAATAGTTCCCTGGCCTGTCAGAAACCATCTCAGGAAATTGGAAAAAGATTCTACCAGGTTATTACACCTGTAACTTGGTGGCCACTTCCTCTGATGCCCTGGCTTTAACAAAAGATGCAAACCATATAACCTCAAGTCATCTGTTTATTACTCTGAGACTCCTGTTGAAAACCTCTGTGTGGGTGTCAGCGGTAGCTCAGTGGGTAGCACTCTCGACACTGAGTCAGAAATTTGTTGGTTCAAATTCCACTCCTGAGCTTTGAGCAGAAAATCCAGGCTGACGTTTCCGTGCAGTACCGAATGAGTGCTGCACTGTTGGAAATGCTGTCTTTCAGATAATATGTAAAACCAAGGCCCTGTCTCTCCTCCTAGGTGATGTTAAAGTTCCCATGGCACCATTCAAAGAGCAGTATTCTGGTAAATATTTAAAGCTCAACCAACATCACTAAAACAGATTGTGTGGTTGTTTTTATATTGTTTATGGGATCTTTCTGTACGCCAATTGCTGCATTTCCCAGATTACAACAGCTGAGAAGTATTAATTGGCTGTAACATGCTTTGGCACATCCTGATGTTGTGAAAGGTGTTATATAAATGGAAGTCTTTCTCTCAAAAGCTTGTAGGGGTGGTTTTACAAGTTGCTGATCCTGGCACGGAGATTCACTGGCTGGGATCACAAATTGGGGATTTGGGTACTGTACAAGGGCATATGCCAGAATGCCCATTGTGCCCTTCCCGTAGTCAAGTCTTCATGCCAGGAACACAAGACTTGTAAAATTATCCTTTGCATGTCACAAGTATTCTGAAAGTACCTTTTACAGCTGTTCAAAAATAGATACAGGAGCTTGGATCAGTTATAGTTCAAAATCGGGCTCAAAGCAAAATAAACAAATGTTCCATTAATTAAACCAGTCATAGCAGCTAAATATGCTTCACTGTTAAAAAAGAAGTATTGTGCACAGTTGCACACATAAAGATAGTTAAATGAAAAGGATTGAAGGTCACAAGGGAAGCTACAACCATTTAAGGTCTATGACTGTTGTTCCACTTTAGTCCCTTTGGTGTCCATTCCTATTCAGCATGAGCATTTATCATCCTAAACTGATAAACCTGATAACAAAATGAAACAGCTTACATCGCCAGTAAAAAAATGAGAAAAGAAATCACCCTTCAATGATGAAGGATAGAAGGTGTCCCACAAAGGAACAGCCAGTTCAGGGCGCAGGTCCTTCCCACTTTAGCTCCATTGCCTTAATATTTATTGTAATAAAAAGTTAATTAATTTGTGTTAAATTTAGCCATGTCTGAAGATTTAACTCTCCAAATTTGGCTTTAATTCTAGGCTGAGCCCACTCTTGAAAGGAGTGCTGCAGTCAGCAGCTGCTGCAAGGCCACTCTGTGCCACATCATCTGTCTGTGTCAGCTAGTGGAGCAGCATACTCGAGCAAACAGCAACTGTTCAATATTAAACCAATTACCAAAGTGTCTATTGAATCTCTGCTAAACCTAATGATTCCCAGAATCATACGCAGCAAAACCAGGGGATCTGTTTGATGTTGCTTTATTAATTGAATATTAAGGTAATTTCCTGCTAGTGCACCTATCTTTACCGCCTGCACTTTAAGTGATAGACTGCTTCAATTATAACTTACAAAGGACAAAGCAAAGCACCAAAGTTGTGTGTAAATGTAACCCCAAAAGTTATACGACTTAAAGTCCAAATCAGCTTTTGGTTTGTCCTTTAGGAGCTGAATTGCAGCAGGACCATCAACAGAGCAATCTTGGTTGATTGCCAAATGTAACTTAGGCTGGATGACCAGCTAAAGCTGTTTGTCAGTCTCCAGTGGCCTACTTTAATTACACAGCTTTCATTACTTTAAAACCTTGACATCTGTATTTTCTGCAAACAATCTGCCATCACTTTGCATGCCATTCACACTTTTAATGTAGTTCATAATTTTCACCTGAGTTAAGTGTTAGAGGCGTTTTCACAAATTAATCCCCATTTACTCAATCCCAAAGTGAATCTTCAAACACAACCTACCTTTCAAACTTGGAGGCTTTTTCCTTCAACAAATGATGTTCCCATTTCCTCCCCTTGCACTTCTGTTACCTGCATTAAACAGCCCGATCGAGGAACTAGGATAATCAATCCTACAGTACTCTCTACAAATCTATCCTTATTTGAAGACGTGTGTTTGTGGCATGGGATGAACCCCCAAAATTCCAGGTCTGGTTTAGATTCAAACTTAATTCCCTATTAAAATATATTGATGCAATCTTGTAGTTATCAAGCAATATACTTACTTATTACATTATGTTAACTAGGTTAGGCTTTCGTAAAGTCTCCTCTGTGAAGGTTGTGCACTTCAGAGGAGTTATATTTAGTAGTGAATATCATGAGGTTTTGCAGTGGAATTTTCTATTATTTCAAGGAAAGCAAATTTATCAACAATATATTAGAAATCTTGCCAAATACATATGCTTCCTATATCATGATTTTTGAGTCACACTTTTTATATCAACATATGTCAGATTATCTGATCATTATGACATTACTGCTTGTGGGAACTTGCCGTGCGCAGATTGGCTGTCACATTTCCTACATTACAACAGTGAATACAATTCAAAAGTGCTTCACTGGCTATAAAGCACTTTGGCAGGTCCTGAGGTCATAAAAGCCACCACATCAACATGTCAACATGCTATAAAATGCTGGAAATACTCAGCAGGCCAGGCAGCATCGGTGCAAAGAGAAACAATTAACATTTCAGGTTGAAGATCTTTTGTCAGATCAAATGCTGCCTGATTTGCTGACTGTTTCTGATACTTTCTGTTTTTATTTCAGATTTGCAGTATCTGCAGTATTTTGCTTTTGTCAACATTTTAAATTGGGAAAGGCTTATGTCAACAGTTTTTTGTCACACTAGGAGGTGTGCTGTTGTGCAAATTGCTTGGGTCTGCCACCATTTTGTTCTGCACCTGATTTTATGTTTTGTTTCCATTTCAAGTGCTTTTAAACTTTTTGGGTTTTTTTCCCCCTGACTTTTCAGACAGGTAGGATACTCCTACCCATTCAACCCGCTTGCGGTTGTGCAATTCTGACTTGAAACCTTAGGGTATGGTCTACTTGTTCCATTCTCACCCTGTTTCCTTTCCTTGTTGGTAGCGGGCTGGCCTCAAGCCTTGTGTTCGGTCCTCCCCACCTAACCTCACCAGTGACTTTGTGTCCTCTGTCCCCCCAGCTTCATATCCTTGTTTGTAATGTTTGGGCCTTGCACTTACTACCTCAGGCCTGGCAAAACACATCCATACATCAAGATCACCTTGTGATCCCAACCTCTTAACCCCTGGCCTATGATCACATTCCTGCTCTCCCTCCACCTCCTTTATTTACCTGAAGCATTCCTTCCGCCTTCGACCTCTTTGAGAGTGGCAGTGAATTCTTTACGACCATTCAAAGTGATTAATTAATATAAATATCGTGTTAACATTTTTACGCGCCAGAAACCAACTAAGACCTTGTTTTCACCTCAGTCATCTTGAACAGACTTCTAGCTTTTTTTAAATTTCCCTTTCACGTTGGTGAGGGTAGCACAGTCTGCTGGGGTTTGGGGGGTTTGATTACATGAACATGGAAATGGCAAAGTACATCTGCTCCAACTCAGCATAAGCCATGACATAGGAGATCTACTGGTAATGTATTAAAAGCTTTGAGTGTAGTTCAAGCATAGTGTAGTTGTAGTTCACTTCCTGTAAGCATCGCCCTGACTTCCTGCAACACTGTGCCTGCCATATTTTGTTGCTACAACCTATATTTTATAAAAGCATATCCTTCTACTCACAATGATTAATGCCCCAGGAGATCTGCTAGTATGAAAAAAATTGATTCCATCCATAAGATTTAGTTACGACTTACTATGCTCCCTCTTAACTTCACCCTCCTCCACCATACCCACACTTGCTGACACCACCATCTCCTTGGGCACGGTTCCTCTTCCAAATCCATCAACATCACCTCATTGTCAACCCACCTTTCCTCTTTAGCTACTGTCTCCTCTCTAACCTCCCTTCCCTTTTTAAGGTCCTTGCTGTGTCATTGCCTCTGTGCCAATCTCTCTAAATACTTGCTGTTTGAATTCCTCTAACCCGGATTGTTCTTGCATGGTTCCATTCATGTCTATTCAAATGCAGCCAGTGTATGTTCAGCCATAGCTTACCTTCTCACTCTCACACTATCTCCTTAGTAGCCCTTCCTTGGCCCACCTCCTCTTTATCGACATGCTACCCTCAGTATCGCCTTCTATTAGCAGAAGTGATATGTTTGCTGATGGCACCCAGCTCTCCACTACTTTCCTGGACCACCTTCCTATCGGCTCACTTGTCTGACATCGGGTCTTGGATGAGTCACAAGGTCCTCCAGCCTCGACCCTGACAAACTCTGCTCCCCTGTCGCAGATTCCAACCCCCCTACTCAGCCACTCAGTCAGGCTGGATGAGTCTGTTGGGATCATAAGATGATCCTGATGTTGGGACATGGTTTGCAAGGCCTGAGGTAGTAGGTGTAAAGCATGAACACTACCTCAACATCTTGTTCAAACTCAGACTCAGCTTCAAACCCCAAGTCTTACCTTGCACCAATACCACCTACTCCCACCTGCACAACAATGAGCTCCAGTCCTGCGTCGCCCATTCTCCTGCTGAAACCCTGGGGGGATGGGGTGGCGGTCATATTGACTTTGGCCGACAGTGTAAAATATTTAACTGGAGGGATGTATTGTGGGCAGCTCATTCAATATCAACCATTTCACATAATTGCCCAAAGGCAAAATTACCCCCAAATACTTGAGCACTCTCCTCGCAAACCTCCCATCTTCCATGAACACTAATTCATCCACAACTCAATGACCCATATTATATGCCCCGCTTGCCAAAGCCCCCATCCCTGTCCCCCAACACATTCAACCTAAAATTCTCATTGTGTTCTTCAAATCCTTTCATAGCCTCGATCCACTCCATCTCTGCAATCTTTTTCAGCAGTGCAACCCCTCTAACACAGTCCAGTCATATGACACTGATCCTATTTGAAGATGAGCAGCAGACTTCTCCCCAGTGCCATAGTCAATATTTAGCCTTCAAGCAACATCAAGCACATTAGAGTCACAGGGTGGAATTCTATGCTCTCCCCTGCGTCAGGTGAATAGCCTTCCCGCCCCGCTGTCAATTGAGGCCCTTAACTGGGCAATTAAGGACCTCTTCTGGCTGCAGCCACAATTACCCGTGTGGCAGGTGGCCCTGTCGCTGCACGGGAAGCATGGTCGGGAAAACTGTGCGGGCTGCTTCCTGGCTTCGGGAGCAGGGGGAGGTTCTTCGTGAAAAGGCACTTAGTGCCTGAATGAGGGACCAAGCATCGCGGGGGTGGGGGAGGGAGGGACCACCATGATTTCATATCAAAACTTTGCACACACATTCCCCCCCCCGCCCCAGTCAAGAATTGTCCATCCATCAAAACTAATATTTCACCTCCCACCCACCCTCAATTGATCAGGCTCCATATTGGGTGTGTACATTTCAAAAATGTACTCTTCAAGAACATTCTCAAGGAGAAAACTAAAGAAGGTGATGCAGCTGCCGCCGTCTGATTGGCCAGCAGCTCTCCAAGGGCGGGACTTCCGGAAACAGGGTCCTAAATCCTCTGGAAGGCCCACCGCTGTCCACTTAAGTGCCTGACTGGCACTAAATTCAGCGGCCTTCTGGAAAAGAGGTGACATGGGGATCTTGGCACCAAGATAAAATTCCCCCATAGAGTTATTAATGCACATAACTTGGTCATTGTTTCATTGATGTTTGTGGGACCTTGCTGTTTGCTGCTCAATTTCGCTACATTACAAAAGCAACTACACTTCACGAAGTACTTAGTTGGTTGTAAAGTACTTTGGGCGTCCTTAGGTCATGTCATATGTTTGAAAGAAATCCCAAGAATCACATAGTAAATCTTATGAGGGAAGGGTTCTGCTGTGAAGACACTCTCACTGCCTAATTCACAGTTTTCCCAATGTTGTAATCATAAAGGTAACAGTCAGGAGCATTGTGAATCTGGTGTGCTAAGTTCAACACCTGATTCTCTGACCCTCCATCCATGCTAAGAGCCTCATTTCACAAAATTTACTCTTAAATGCCTGCAGTCCCCTAAGCCAGGCTGGACATGCAAGGGTAAATTTTACAAATGTGAGCTGCCAGTGTGAAGCCTTCCCCACCATGATTTCATATCGAAGTTTTGCACGCACATCTCCCCCCCTCCCCCACCCAACTTCAAGAATTTTCTATCCATCCAAACTAGTATTTCAGGGCGGCACAGTGGCGCAGTGGTTAGCACTGCAGCCTCACAGCTCCAGCAACCTGGGTTTGGTTCTGGGTACTGCCTGTGTGGAGTTTGCAAGTTCTCCCTGTGACTGTGTGGGTTTCTGCCGGGTGCTCTGATTTCCTCCCACAGCCAAAGACTTGCAGGTTGATAGGTAAATTGGCCATTGTAAATTTCCCCTACTGTAGGTAGGTGGTAGGAGAATGGTGGGGATGTGGTAGGGAGTATGGGGTTAATGTAGGATTAGTATAAATGGGTGGTTGTTGGTCAGCACAGACTCAGTGGGCTGAAGGGCCTGTTTCAGTGCTGTATCTCTCTATATCTATACCTCCCACCCACCCTCAATTGATCAGGCTTCATGTTGAGCATGCACATTTCAAAAATGTACTCTTCAAGAAAATTCTCAAGGAGAAAACTAAAGAAGGTGATGAGGTTGTAGTCAGTACTTTTAATGTTATATTTCTAGAAGCTTCTTAAATACAGGAATTGCACTTGAGGACAGTTGGATCTCTCAGTAATCCCAGTATTTAATCAGGGAATTCAGCCAGTTGGCTAGTCGTGCTGGTAGGGATCGTGCTCTCATTCATTTCACATTATGCTACCAATGTCCCTGAAAAGGTGATATAAGGAATAGTCTACATAGCTTTGGAAAGCAATAGATCATACCTGACAAATTCAACAGTATTATTTGAGCAAAGAGCTAACTTAGTGGTTGAAAGCTATCAAGTGAATAAAGTGTCCTTGAATTTTCACCAGACATTTGGTGAACAGGCCGTGTCTAAGAATTTTAAAGAGGTTGGAAACAGTTGAAGTGAGTGGAAAGTCAGCTAGCTGGGCTGAACAGTGTCTTGGGAATAGGAAGTAGGTAGTGGGATCAGTAACTACTGGAACTGTGAGATGTTGGGCTCTTAGGGCTAAAAACTCGATTCGACTCTTTAGTGGGCGCAGGGATGGCTACGCGCAGTTACCCCACACCCGGCTGAGGTGATACACGCAGCAAGCCAACTTTGTGCTGCCTGCTTGTCAGCATGACTGTGGTGTACAGCTCAATGCTAAATGCACTGCTGACTGGGTGCACGCTCCGCAGGGGGCCCAGGTTCATACACGGCTAGCACAAGTTACTACTAGCCTGCACTTCTTAAAAGCAGCCTGCCTCTCTTAAAAGGGAGGTGCATTCCAGCTGCAACAGCTGGTGGAACTGTTTCTGAAAGTCTTTGTGACAAAGAAGAAGACTGCCAATGGAGCAGCATACCAGAGAGAGGGCTCCCAGGTTCTGGCACTGGAGGCTTTACTCCGAGAGATTGAAAGGATGAGGGAGGCATACACTGCGAAGGGAATGGGAGCAGGTGGCCAAGGAAGTGACTTCAAAGAGTCTGGCTCCGAGGAACTGGATACAGTGCCTCAAAATATTTAGTGACCTCACTTGAGTGGTTAAGGTCAGTGAATGCATTTTCAAATGACATCTCCTACCCACCGCACCACCAAGCTCACACACTGCTCAATGCACCACACCCCCAACGCTCAGCTATCAGGACTCATACCTAACATTCAGATACTCCACCTCACTTTCACACATGTACCAATGTGCCAAGCTGTCATCTACATCTTGCAGCTTCCACATACTTCCAGCTATTTATCTATGACAGGCACATCACCCACACACAGTGTAATGCACTCACTGACATTCTTCCCCCTCTCTTGCAGGACAGGATCTCATATAACCACAGGAAGCAGCAGAGACCTGGTGAGGGACCGGCACACCTGCATCACCTAAGCTCCTCAGAGAACACGTTACTCTGCATCATGGGGCGGGTAGCACACAAGGCCGTTTTTCACCAGTGTTGCTGAGAACATTCAGGATGATGTTATGTTGCTGCCTTATCCACCTTCTGAAAACCCACTTCACCCTCATGCTGCCATCTGGTCTGAAGTGCAAGCTGCAGATGGTGTGACCATGAACCTACTGCTTTCCACCCCAACACCCCTCCCACCTTCCCTCACTCAACAACCCCCTGCTACATTTATGCTTTCAGATACCCAAGATTTGCTGCCTGGTCAGCCAACTGCAGCCTCACGATGAAGGGCACAACCAAGAGCAAATATTTAATGAAGAAGCACCAGCATTTGATCTGACGCTCGCAGCCACCAGCTCAGATATTGTCACTGCACGTATTGTAGAGGCTAGTTTGGAGGTAGCGTCACATGTGCTGAGTCATTGGCACGAGTTGGTTGCAGCCAGGGCAGGGGGCATGGACATCATGTATGCCAGCTCCTGGGAGGGTGAGGTCACGGGCGAGTTCTGCTGCAGAGGACTCAGATGAGGACTTCAATGGGGTGACATACAGGAGAATGTTGATGGGCATGGTTGGTGTATTGGTAGAACTGCCAGAGAGCCTATGGTTATTGTCAAGGAGTATGGGGATGTCCAGCCAAACTTGGTACACAGGGTTTGCGCAGAGCTTGGAGCCTGTCCTTCCCACAACGAAAGTGGTGGTCAACTCCTTGACAGCACTTGCGGACCCCAGCTATAATACAGCGTCTAGTGGCTGCCATTCCTGCACAGCTGAAGTCACCTAACATCTGAGTGCTGCAGTGGAAGCTCGGACTTAGGTCATGAGATCTTTGCTTGTTGCCATGCAAGGGCAGCTTGGTACCATGTAGGATCAGACTGCTGCCTTCATGGCTGCGGATACCAGTGCTCAAAGGGGGATACAGGCTCACACAGCAGTTCAGCAATCTGTGCTCCAGCAGATTACTGGGATTACTGAGGCAGTGCCCCGAGGGAGTGGCCGTGGCTCCATGGAGCATGAACCTGCTGTCCTCTCTCAACATGACAGCATTTGTGCTCCCACCACTGCCACTCTGCCACTGCCCTTACTGTTGCCTTTCACACAGCCAGACAGACTGCAGCCACCCATGCTGAGGTGGTGCAGTCCAAAACCAGACCCTCAAGGCCCACAGCTGCTTGAGGGCACCCTGCAAGACCATCTGCAATCTCCCCCAGTGAAAGTCAGCAGCCTTCCACCAGCCATGCTGCAGCCACTTGGGTAGCACTGCATAGGAGCACAAGGACTGGCAAAGGCACACAGAAGACAGGCACTAAGAGAATGCACAATGATGAAAGTTCAGTTTTGTATGTATTAATGGAAGTGTTGGATAAAGGTGTTATGGAATGGTTGTTTTATCGTGTCTTTTATTTCATCATTTTGGTCAAGAGGACATTGTGACAGCCTGTAACAGAGAGATGGAAATGTGGAGAATTGTGGAGAGCGATGATGTGGGAATGTTTTTAAGGGAATCGGAGTCTGAGTAGCCGCTCATAGACAGTCCGTCTGGAGTGAAGTGGTCCTGGATGCTTCCTCCTTCCTCCTTCTCTTCCTCCTCCTCACAAGGTGCCCACCAACGGCTTGGTGACAACGATTGCATCCCTCATGAGAGTCAGGTTGTGGGGGAATGCCACGAATTTGGAGACATACTCCAACCAGTACTGGAGGGCTCTATCCAAGTGATCCAGGCAGCAGAAACGTTGTTCTTATGTGCGATTCATTTTACAAGTGTTTTTAAATGTCAGTAGTTTGCTTCATGATGTTCCTGGTGGCAGCACGGCTCTCGTTGTAGGTACGTTGTCCATGCATGGTTGGGTGGTGAAGGGTAGTCATGAACCAGGTATATAGCAGGTAGTCCTTGTCACCAAGTAGCCACCCTCTGGTTTGTCGTGGTGAGTGCTGAATGATGAAAGTATCATGGCTACTGCCATGATAGGAACATTCTCCAACATGATACTCTGGGCATGACTGCACACTAATTGCACATTCATGGAGTGGTACCCTTGCGATTGCAGTGCATATCCCCATTAATATGTGGTGCCTGCAGAGCCATGTGCGTGTAGTCGATGGCTCCCTGCACAATTGGGAATCGAACTACCCTGGCAAACCCCTGTGCTTGCTCCTCCTGTTTCTCGATAATATTCCCTCTCATTGTCTTACAGGAGCTCTGCCACCTTCCTGATACAGCAATCAACAATGAACTATGATAAGTTGGCAATGTCACTTGCTCTCATCTGGAAGGATCAACTTATGTAGAAATTGAGGGTGACAACCAGGGGCAGCACTGTCCTCATCCTTCTATTTGGTTGTAGCTCCGTTTGGAAGAGGTGGCGCAGTTCAGTGACCACCTCCTTGTTGAAACGTAGCTATCTCAGACACTGCTCCTATCTGAGGTGGAGGTAGAAGTTCTCCCTGTATACCTTAGCTGGGATGGCCTCCTGCTGAGAGTCCTCCACCTCCCTCTGTGCCCAAATGCCTGTGCTGCATCTTCCTGTCATGCTGTAGCCCAGGAGGGACTGCAACTGTAGCCATTAGTGAGAGAAGGCTTTCCGCTGACAGGCTTTCAAACTCCACTGAATTCCGTGTAAAATTTCAGCATCACTCTTTTCTGACTCCAACAGTCTTTCAGAACTCCTCCAACAACACTGAACACAGTATTTCCAACTAATTCTGTAGTAGCAAATGAAAGTTATGAGCACCTCACCTGCAAGTTGCATGGTGATCCTTTTAAATAGTGCTTGATTCCTTGTGCAGCTGAATGCATGTTCAGCTGGGAGTGCTTAAAAGAGAACATTAACAGGACTGGCAAGATTGGCAGCTTGGGTGCCAAATCAGTGTTTGACACCGAGTGACGTCACGTTCTACCCACACTGCATAGTTCCGGTGCATGCACGGCACGCCCATGCTACCGCCTTTGCAATCCAGGCACACTGCACCAGAAGTGACTGGAAACGGTACATTTTCATTTCTCTAGGCTTCTGTAGCACTGACACCAGCGGCACTATGGAGTTGAATTTTGCAGCCTTAGTTTTTTTCCTGCTGGACGGGAGGTCCACAACTATTACTCTATAACTACAGAACGGCATATGGTCAGGTGACTAGCATATAGGGAATTTGATAGTTAGCACTCAAATGCATCAGGACAAATTAAGTAAGTGGACCAGGAAATGGTAGGTGGAATTAAACAGTTCATCGATACTGTTCCTAAACCATCAAATGAAGCTACACCTTAGGTTTTCAGAATTGTGGAATTTATCTTGTAAAGCATGTCAGTACAGGAACCATGAGTTGTGTGTATATAATGGAAGAAAGTTCATTTGAAAAGGTGGAAAAGAAGAGGACTTGCAAGTAATTACTGACCATTCACTAAAAGCATGCAGTAACATGGAGGCAGTCATTAACAGGAGCAAGACAAGGATTAGGATTTGCTCAGGATCTTTGATAGGTGTCATAGGTTATCTTAACTTTGCAGAAGACTTTGGGGGTGTATTTCTGTCAAGGATCTCCTTACTGTCCACCATCAATTTGCTGGAAAAATTGCAGAAGCCCCAGAGAAACGATGTGAGCCTTGTTTATATTTCAAATACTGTGTCCAGTTCTGCACTTCTTGTTTCCCAAAAGATTTGGGGAGAGAGCAAAGAAGGATCATAGAACTGAATGTGTTTTTATAGAAGGAATGTGTGAAGAATATGTGCCATAGTTCCAGGTCTTTAAATGCTGAAAGGCATGGACCATATACATGGAATCAGGTTAAACTGTGACGAACTGTGGGCTTGAATGCACAGCACGAAAGTGTTGAGGAAATTTTATGTCGGTGCATACTGTGCATTTTCTGCTAGTGGGCTGAGTGAAACTTTCTAGTTGCACTATTTAAGTATTGTTAGATTCTACTGACAAATAAACAATGATGTCAACTCGTTTTTTACCTGGCCATTACTCTGATTCTCCTTCCATTGACTCTCTACCCACTCAATGTTCCAATGTGTCCCATTGCCCTGCATTGAACCTCCTGCAGATAGAGAGACTCATGGAGCTTGATCAGAGGCTGCGCACGTTCAACTCACCTCACACGCTACCACCACCATAGTCAACAGGCCATTTTCAGATCTTGAGGAAGAAATTCTAAAGTGCAAGGCTGAGACAATAAGGGAGCAACGCAGGAAAGAGACATCACAGCGCATTAAGTGGGCAAGGTGGTGACGATGAACTCAGATACACTGAGCAATTGAGAGGACAGGGACAAATCTTTCATACAGAGGACGTACCTCAGACGGATGCCAATACAATTCAAGTGCCTGAGAGGGAGGGATGGCATCCATTAATCTAAAGTACTACCTAGAAGGGTAGATTTTTATGAACTGTGCTGGTTTGGAGCTTGGCAAGTCAGCAAAGTATATTTGTGTCTTAAAAGGACTATTTTTTATTGGCTCTGTGGATGTAAGCATCCCTGGCAAGGTCAGCATTTAGTACCCATCTCTAATTGCCCTTGAGAAGTTGGTGGTGAGCTGCCTTCTTGAACCACTGCAGTCCATGTGGTGTAGGTATACCCACAGTGCTGTAAGGGCAGATGTTCCAGGTTTTCAACCCAGCGACAGTGAAGGAACGGCGATATATTTCCAAGTCAGGATGGTGTGTGACTTGGAGGAAAGTTTGCAGTTGGTGATGTTCCCATGTGCCTGCTGCCCTTGTTCTTCTAGGTGGTAGAACTCATGGGTTTGGAAGGTGCTGTCAAAGGAGCCTTGGTTAGTTGCTGCACTGCATCTTGTACATGGTACACACTGAAGCCATGGTACACTGGTGGTGGATGGAGTGAATGTTTAAGATGGTGGATGGGGTTCCAATCAAGCAGGCTGCTTTGCCTTGGATGGTGTTGAGCTCTTTGAATGTTGTTGGAGCTGCACTCATCAGGCAAATGGGGAGTATTCCATCACACTCTTGACTTGTGCCTTGTAGATGGTAGACTGACTTTGGGGAGTCAGGAGGTGAGTTCCAGCCTCTGGCCTGCCTTGTAACCACAGTATTTATATGGCTGGTCCAGTTAAGTTTCTGGTCCATGGTAATCCCCAGGATGTTAATGGTGGGGGATTCAGTGCTAGTAATGCCGTTCTTGGAGATGGTCATTGCCTGGCGTTTGTATGGAAAGAATGTTACTTGCCACTTTTCAGCTCAAGCCTGAATGTTGTCCAGGTCTTGCTGCAAGCTGGCACGGACTGCTTCAGTATCTGAGGAGTTGTGAATGGGGATCCCCCAAATGCACCCCAAGTGGTGTAAGCGCCCACCATGGCAGAAAGAATAAACCCAGGGTGAAAGTGGCCTGACTTGTAAGGAGGGTGTATGTCACGTTTGGTCCCTTCTCCGTTTTCACCCGGCCCCACCCCTGCCACCCTGAGAAGTGAGCTTCAGGTAGCTTCCAAGTGTTGTATGTTCGTCTTAAGAGTGATGTCCCTTTAAGAACTTAGTATGCTAGTGAGCCAAGTACCAGGATGTAGTCATGTGACTAGAAGCCATAGTCACTCTACAATTGTAACACCCTAGACAGGGGTTCTGTACATAGTTTACTCTGTATTGTATATACTAGTTTAGCTGTCAATAAGCCTGTTAGAGATCTTCAAGGCACTGGAATCCACATACCTCATTGTGTTGCTTCAGATAACACAAAGAACACATGACTTAAAGGCCCCTGTTGGAAGTGGGGAGGGGGCTGCTTTACAAGTTATGAATAATGCTTATAGCCGGATCTCTAGGGGGTTCATCCGATGATCCTATACTGCAGCCCTGGTGGAGCTCACAGCCACTAGTGCTCAGGGAGATAATCCAGGTCCGACAACTGCTGACCCTGCAGCCCGTCCATCTAAATGCCCCTGATTTAGGATGCCCCCAGCCACCTCCACTGGTGCGGGCTTTCTAAGGGGCAGTAGAAGCTCCATCCATACCAGGCTATCTCAGGAAGTTGTCAGGTCCTGGTGTTTCTGGGTCTTGGAGCAGTTTCCAGCACTTTTCTCACTGTAGTTATGGCTGGAGAATACCAAACTGACCCTGGATTTCTGGGGCCTTGATGTTTAAGGTTCAATTGAAGTACAAAAGACAAGGCTCAAAGAAACAACCTCCTTATTTGGCTGATCTATTGAAAGCTTCCTAAAACATCCTAGTAAGAGATTAATTTCCTCATTGTAATTGCCCGTTGTTTCTGAATTAAAACAAAACTGTCAGGGCTAAATTGATTTGACTGACGTAAATAAAACTAAATTCACCAACCAACTTCAGATTAACCTGAAACTGTCTGGTCAAGCTATTCTGGGAGTACTTTTGGTGTTGTATCCTTTTTGCAGTCCCAGAGCATCCTGATGCCGCTCGGATTGACTAACCCTATTTTTGCCTAGCCCTGGTTGCTCCCCTGCACTGCTCTAACTGCTTTCCTTCCCAGATCTCTGTCTCCACGCTCCCAAGTTCTTCCTGGTCTTATGTAGCCCCATCTCTGGAACTCTGCTCCAAGCCTTGCCAGAAGGTCTGACCTGGGAGCTGCTCTGCCCACTGAGCTCCATTCTTCCTTCCTCGAATAGCCAATGCCACTCCCGCACTCCCTGATCATGCCAACCTTGCCCCACTGCCCCAGCTCCATTCCTAGCTGTTGCCTGTGAGCAATGACACAAGCAAACAACTATATCTTGGATGGCACACGGGTAGATGCACAGATTAATAGAAATATAAAACACTATTTAGAAGTGTTAGTGGAGACTGAATGACTGGCAAACTGACAATTCAGTGGATGCCAAGACATAATTTAGATTAATGAAATGAAAATAAACTCTGAAAACTACCAATTATATTTTTTAGATACAATGCTCTCAATTCCAATTAGGTCTCCAATTCTGATCCTCACATTATCCTTGCGATGTTCATCCTTGTCTCATGCCATTTCTTTAATCTTCTTCATGGTACACCTTTCATTACAGTATAAGAAATGTCAAGGATGAGAAAGGTATTTTCACCCCTCTGCAGTTTTCCTTCTTCGTGGAAATTTGCTTATATTCATTATATCCCTGAGAAAGGTGGTCCTTCTTACTCTTTAATCTACTGCTCTTGGAAGCTGCTGTTTACTCTCATATCCATCACCTTGGAAGTTCGAGCCTCATCCATGATAATCAACAGGGCTGTTCCTTGGGGATCAAAATGCTGATGTTCTACCTCTGGAACTCTGTGCTTCGACACTTTGGTGAAACATCTGACATTGTCTAGGACACCTTCAATGCCTTTGATAGTGTCTGCCTGTCTCTGAACATCTTTGAATATGCTACCAACACATGGGATCCCACCAAAGCTGTATTCATGGTTATCTTGTTTTCTTTCAAATCATGTTCAGCACCTTAGTTGATGTCTCATCCACTGACTGGAGTTCTCTTAAGCTCTCTCCTCTCTATCTCCATTCCTTATGAATTTCTCCACTGATTATATAAATCTATCCATTGAGCTTCTGACAATTCTTCTCTACAAGCATTGATTCCCATTAGTTCCCACATAGCCAGAGCTCACAACCTCCAGTCCTTTTACAATGCAGTAACTGAATTACTGTACCTCACAATGTCCTCCGATGAGGCAATGAAATTCTTCCACAAGTCTAATCACTAGTTACTATCTCTTATTTTGCATGGCCCCATTATTAATTATTGACCTCTCGATCCCCTCTGCCCTCAGGTGGACCTCCTACCTGTCCTCCATGACTGAAGCTGCCTTCAAGAAGTGTAGTTTCCTCTTTCTTGTCAAACATTTTTCTTTTCATCGTTAATACCTAACTCTGTATAAAGCCTTAGTCCATCCGGGGATAGTCTATGGGTGGTTTGCATATCTGGAGAAGCTCTTTTTACATCTCTGTTACTCCGATAGCAATTTCTCTCTCATCCTAGCCTCTGTTATCATTCTGTGTCTTCTGCTTTTCTTTGTTTTACCAATTTTACCAATGCCAGCACTCCTCTAAACTTTTTTGTTCTTTCTAAACTCCATATGGGCATTTCTACATGTTCTTCCTTCTCATTCTGTCCTCTTCCAGGAACTTAACAGCATGAACTCCTGATCCCTGCTTCTTAATATCCAAGTTTGATCTCACCTCCTCACCACTTTCTGATTGACATTGATATTGTTTTTTTTCTTCTCAACTTTGGTGGGGCCCTGTACAGTAGGAATTGGCCTTCCGGCTTTTTCAGTGGACAATAAACCTGTGGCTGAGCATCCTAAGAACGGAACCAAGTGGAATTCCAGGTGGCAGCTGCTTTCTGCCTCCAGTTTGGAGGTTATGCTTGACAGATGGTATTCTGTTTTAAGGCTGTGATTAGTTTTACGATCTGTTGGGGAAATTTTACTGCCCTAGCAAGTGATAACCTTCATTGTTGCAAAAGTAAAAATGTTGTCTGCTGGCAGAGATTTCCATTTAAAAGCATTTAACATGTGCTGGATTTCAGAAGTCATCTATAAAATAAATAAATAGTCATATCAAGCAGACTATAAAACATGGTTTCAAAACAGTGGAGGGGAAGCAAGTGACATTAACATGCAGAAAGACACTTCCATTTTCTGCACTGATTTGTCAGTTATAGGGTGTGTGGTTAGTGTTTATACTTCAAAATCATAAACTTCTGTTCCTCAAGTATGTGTGTAACCAAAGGCAGGGAAAGTACCTGTTCACCTCTATCCCCACCCTCCAGTGTGAGTATTTACATACAACTACATAGAATTTCACAGCACAAAAACAGGCCATTCAGCCCAACTGGTCCATGCCAGTTTTTATGCTCCACATGAACCTCCTCCCACCTCTCTTCCTTTCCCCCTCATGTATTTATCCAGCTTTCATTTAAATTCACTTCAACTACTTCCTATGGTAGTAATTTCTTCTGAATTCCCGATTGGATTTAGTAGTGACTATCTTATATTTACGGCCCCTGGTTCTGGTCGCTCCCACAGGTGAAAACATCTCTACACCTACTGTATCAAACACCATCATAATTTTAAATACCTCGATCAAGTCACTCCTCAGCCTTCTCTATCCTAGAGAATAGAGCCCCAGCTTGTTCAATCTTTCCTGATTGGTTGGTGTTTAACCTCAAAGAAGGTAAACACGCAGCCTGCAAAAACGCAGCTTTTAGTTTTTAGAGGTAACTTTAATTAACGAGTAGCAATGGACGCCCCCCCCCCCCCCCCCCAACCCGTTATACGCTCCACTGGATTTTCCTTTCATTGATCCGCTATCATCCCCATCTCCACTACCGCCAAAAATTGAAATCAATCTTTTTATGTTCGTCATCTTCATGTGTCATAAAACACATTAACAAAAGTAAACCTGGGTCCCTTGCCGGCTGAGGCAGGAGAAATTATAATGGGGAGTAAGGAAATTGTGGAGACATTAAACAAATACCTTGCCTTCATGGTAGAAGACACAATCGACATTTGAGAAATAGTGGGGAACTACAGGTCTAGTGGAAATCAGGAACTTAGGGATATTATTATTTAAAAAATAATGCTGGAGAAATTAATGGGACTTAAAGTCAACAAATCCCCTGAACCTCATGGCCTGCATCCTAGGGTTTCAAAAGAAATAACTACAAAAATAGTGGATGCATTTGTTTTGATCTTCCAGAATTCCCTAGATTCTAGAACAATTTCCATGGATGGGAAGGTAGCAAACATAACCCCACTGTTCAAGAAAGGAAGGAGAGAGAAAACAGGGAACCACAGACCAGTTAGTCTGATATGAATAATAGGGAAAATGCTCGAGTCTATTATTAGGGATGTGGTAACATGGAACTTAGAGAATCATAATATGATTTGGCAGATTCAACATGGATTTATGGAAGGAAAATCATGTTTGAAAAATTTGTTAGAATTTTTTAAGGTTGTAACTAGCAGAGTAGTAGCAGATGTGTTTGGATTTTCAAAAAGCTTTCAATAAGGTGCCACACAAGACGGCATTGTACAAAACTAGGGCTCATGTAATATATTAGCATGGATTGAGGATTGGTTAACAGACAGGAAACAGAGAGTAGGAATAAAAGGGTCATTTTTGGGTTGGTAGGCTGTAACTAGCCGAGTACCCACAAGGATCAGTCCTTGGGCTTCAGCTACTTACAATCTATATTGATCACTTTAATGAGGCGACTGAGTGTAATGTTTCCAAGTTTTCTGATGACACAAAGTTAGGTGGGAAAATAAGCTGTGAGGAGGACGCGAAGAGGCTGCAGAGGGAGATATACAGGTTGAGTGAGTGGGCAAGGACATGGCAGATGGTAATGTGGGAAGTGTGAAGTTATCCACTTTGGAAGGAAAAATAAAAAAAGCAGAATATTTTTTAAAAGGTGAGAGACTTGGCAATGTTGGTATTCAGAGGGACTTGGGTGTCCTTGTACATGAATCATAGAAAGCTAACATGCAGGTACAGCAAGCAATTAGAAAAGCAAATGGTATGTTAGTTTTTATTACAAAGGAATTTAGAGTATGAGAGAGAAGGAGTCTTACTTCAATTATCCAGGGCATTGCTGAGACCATACCTGGAGTACTGTGTGCAGTTTTAATCTCCTTACCTAAAGAAGGACATACTTGCTCTAGAAGGAGTGCATTGAAGGTTCACCAGACTGATTCCCGGGTTGAGCAGATTGTCCTGCGAGGACAGATTGAATAGACTAGGCCTTTATTCCCCTGAGTTTAGAAGAATGAGAGGTGATCTCATGAAAACATATAAAATTCTGAAAGGGACTTGATAGGGTAGATGCTGGAAGCATGTTTCCCCTGGCTGGGGAGTCTAGAACTAGGGGTCACGGTTTCAGAGGAAGGGATCAGACAAATAGGACTGAGATGAAAATACAATTCTTCATTCAAAAGGTTGTGAATCTTTGGAATTGTCTATCCAGAGGACTGTGGATGCTCAGTCACTGAACAGATTCACAACAGAGATTAATAGATTTTTGGGCACTAAGGGATTTGGGAATAGTGCGGGAAGGTGGAATTGAGCTAGAAGATCAGCCATGATTGTGTTGAATGGTGGAACGGGCTCAAAGGGCCAAATGTCCTACGCCTGCTCTTATTTCTTATATTCTTATGTGCTTATGCAAAACATATAGTTGGAGCTGTCTTAAATCTTTTAGACTTTTTGAACTGTCTCTGCATTTCTGAATCAGCTGACCCATGTTTGTTAGCTCTCTTGGGGCTATGGAGGGGCTCCCGGCACGGGCCGAAAAAGCGGGGAAACCCGGCCTCAGCCTTTTTGAGTTCCCCCGGCACGATCTTCCATTGTTCAGGCTGGGATCTCTGTCCCTTTAAAGACAGAGTTCCCGGTTCCAAGAGCTGCTGGCCGATCATAGGGCTGGCAGCCCAGCAGTATCAGAAGCGCCACTGGGAGCAGTGGCCACTGCCGGTACTGCAGAGGCCTTGGACTCATGCCCAGTGCTGGAGATCCAGACCTCTGGTAAGTGAAGCAAGGTTGCTGGGGCCAGTCCAGGAGGCTCTGGCGGGAGCGCTGGGTGTGAATTCCAGAAGGAGGGGGCCCATGGAGGCGGAGGTTTTGCTAGCACGGGTCCTCCGTAGGCTGCAGATTGTCCACGGAGGAGGGTACCATTCCCCTCTCCCCCGAGCCCCCCAAGCCCGCAGGGAGGGCGTCTCACATTACAAGGTGTTCTCCCTGCATGGCGGGGGCACCCCCTGCCCCTGGTTAAATCCCAGCGTTAATAGGCCACTTATGGGCCGCAATTGGCCTCTGGGTGGGAAGGCTGTTGATGACCAATCCTGTCCCTGGCAAAATTGCTTGATGACAGGAAGGTGACGGGCCCACCACCCCCCACCTCCCATCGCGATTCTATGGGCCCCCCACCTCTGACCCCGCCTTGGGGGGGTTGGTGCTCACATAAAATGCAGCCCTATGTTTGGCTGTGAGAAGGATTTTTTGTGGTCATGTTGAAGAATCAGTCAATCACGTTACGCCTACAATAGATGATCCTTTAATGCTTCTCAAGCAGCTACTGAGTTATTTAACCATTCCATATCTTCCAGAGTCCATAAGCCAACTCAACAGTGACATAGGAAATGGATGAATGGCAGTAGATTGGTAAATCCTTATAATAGTCAGCACAGGTCAAGCCCCCAGTGACAGATCAGTGCAACACTGCACTGAGATCTCAGCACTGACACTCTATCACTGCTTTATGTTCCAAATAACATAGAAGAACTGCTAAGTCACAAGGGGGTACAGTAGCATAGTGGTTACTGCACTAGTAATTCGATCCATCATGCACATCAAATGGCACAAATACGTCACAAACAATGAAGTCCTCAACAGAGTGAATCGGCTGGGCAGGACATGTGTCACACATGGAGGATTCCAGAATGCCAGAAGTAGTGCTTCGTGGTGAACTATGCTCCGGTAAGTGTGATCGAGGTGAACCTCACAAACGCTTCAAAGACCAGCTGAAAAGACTGAGCTCTCTGGCTGACGTTGACCAATGGGTGTGGGAGCAGGAGGCTGCCGACAGAAACAGCTGGTGCACACCATCCAGGAAGGCAGCCTACAAGTTCGAAACAAATGGACGTGAGGCTGCTGAAGAAAGGCGCAGACAATGGAAGGAGTCTGCTTACACCAGAGTCCCTCCAAACCAGGAGTTCTTGTGTCCTAACTGCTCAAGAGCCTACCAAACAAGATTCGACCTTCTCAGTCACCAACAATCATGACAGCTATCACTGAGATAAGCCTTCCCATGATCTTCGCCTGCGAAGAATCTGCCATCATCATCATCATCATTATCATCATCAGTAATCCAGAGGCCTGGACTAATAATTCAGAGACATGAGTTCAAATTCCACCATGGACAGCTGGAGAATTTAAATTCAATTAATTATATACATCTAGAATTTAAAAATTAAAGACCAGTATCAGAAATGGTGACCATGAAACTCCTGGATTGTCATAAAAACCCATCTGATGTCCTTTCGGGAAGCAACTCTGCTGTCCTTACCTAGTCCTGCTGATATGAGACTCCAGACCCACAGCAATGTGGTTGACTCTTAACTGCCTTCTGAAATGGCCTCACCAGACACTCAGTTGTATAGACATGGCAATAATTGCTGGCTTTGCCAGTGTTATCACACAAATGAATAAAACATAAACTTGCACAGTCAAGGCTTTGCAAATGTGCTGTATTTATGACAGATCAAATGTTAAATGGTTCCATTGCTAGGTAAAGATCTTCAGGGCATCAGTATTTCTTTTCTGTCTGAGATGAAGCACTGCATCCAGTTTTTAAATGGTAAAATGTACTTACTTGCAAGTTCAAAGGCCTGGACTATTAATTCAGGGGCCTGGATTAATAATCCAGTGGACTGGATTAACCTCAGCATGGCAGTTCAAGAATTTGAATTCAGCTTATAAAACGGTCACAAAATGAAAAGTTGGTATCAGTAAAAGTGACCATGAAGCTGTTAGATTGTCACAAAAACCCAACTGGTCCATTTAATGTCCTTTACAGAATGAAACTTGTTGTACATACCTGGTCTGGCCTATATGTGACTCTAGTCCCACTCCAGCATGGTTGACCCTTTACTGCCCTCTCAAGTGGCCATTCAGTTTTGTCAAACTGCTAAGAATTTGGACCACCAAATTCTTAGGGCAACTCAGGACAGGCAATGAATACCACCTCGCCAGTGACACCCATATCCCGAGACTGAATATTAAAAATATATGAAAATGTAAGTCTGATAAAATTGTTCCAACATTCAAATCAGTGATGCTCACAGAAACCCAGAGTAAGCAAAGTATCATTCAGAATATATTAAAAATCTTAAGTCTGCACACACTTCACTATAAATCACACTGTGCGCTTTTATAATTGAAACTGCCTATGCAAACCTGTCACGCTGTAATTACACTCTCTTGCCAATGGCAGCACTATAGCACCACTGTTTTTGTAACTCCCAGCTCCTCAGTCTGTGCTCCAACCAACTCTCATTCTCTGTTTCCTAAATTATCCATGCTTTATTATTTAACTATAAAATGATTAAAGTGTTTCATAAAAATAAGGACAGAATGCATGACTTTATAATGGGCACAGAATTACATCTGTACATTCTAGCCCAATTACCCCCTTCAGCCTAACCCTACTTCATTGGAAGACTATCCTTAAACCTCACTATACTTAATCCTCACGCGCTATGTACAACACCATGGGAGACAGACGAGTTGCACCTGGGTGTCAAGTTAAATATCTACCCTGTGAAGTCCTGCCACACAAACCCCAAATATTACATTCACAGTCTATTAATATCAGAAATAAACTAGATATGGGGCGGCACAGTGGCGCAGTGGTTAGCACCGCAGCCTCACAGCTCCAGCGACCCGGGTTCAATTCTGGGTACTGCCTGTGTGGAGTTTGCAAGTTCTCCCTGTGTCTGCGTGGGTTTTCTCTGGGTGCTCCGGTTTCCTCCCACAAGCCAAAAGACTTGCAGGTTGGTAGGTAAATTGGCCATTATAAATTGCCCCTAGTATAGGTAGGTGGTAGGGAAATATAGGGACAGGTGGGGATGTGGTAGGGAATATGGGATTAGTGTAGGATTAGTATAAATGGGTGGTTGATGGTCGGCACAGACTCGGTGGGCCGAAGGGCCTGTTTCAGTGCTGTATCTCTAAAACTAAAAAAAAACATATACACCTATTGTATCTTTGAAATTCCTATAATAGTTTCCCCCCACAGGCCTGCCCCAGTGCCTCAGGCCCACACCTTGAGTTCTGCTACATCCCTGGGAACAGCAGCTTTTCCTGCTGAGACTCCCCAGACTCAGTGCCTGTCAATTCTTCATTTCAGGCCTTGGTGCCTGCTTTGGCCTTCAGCCTAGTTTTGCTTTAGGTATTTTGCTCCATCCAACTCCCAGGCCCAGACTTGTTACCTCAAGGTCCTTTGCCCAACTGCTGTCAGGCTCCAGAATCCCCAGAAGCTACTGGCAGCAGCTGCTATTACCGGGAAACTCAAATCCTCTGCTAGAAAATTTGTCAAACTATATTAATCTGCCTAGAACATCCGTGGGGAGAAATTGAAAACAGCATCCATCAGAGAACTGCTGTCCAACCTCTCCTTCTTCATGTAGTTCCCTGTCACCCAGGCATATGACAACAACTTGCCTGTATATAGTGCCTCCAAAGTAATGTATGTTGCAACAAAAACAAGAAATGCTGGATTCACTCAGCAGGTCTGGCAGCATCTGTGGAAAGAGAAGCAGAGTTAACGTTTCGGATCAGTGACCCTTCTTCGGAACTGATCCGAAACGTTAACTCTGCTTCTCTTTCCACAGATGCTGCCAGACCTGCTGAGTGAATCCAGCATTTCTTGTTTTTGTTTCAGATTTCCAGCATCCGCAGTATAATGTATGTTGCAAGATGTTTCACAATGGAGAGAGAGAGAGATAGGGACATGGATTACAGGCCAGGGAGGCAGTGATTCAGAGGTTTGACTTCAAATATCTATCCTTCAACTACCATCAGTAAAACACTCCCGTAATACCCTGCACTTCATGCCTCAGACTGATGGTGCTCTCCCTTGTCCCAGACTCATCTTGCTCTGTCTTGAGCCCGAGCTCTCTCTGCCCCAGACTCTCCTTCCTCAGTCGTGATGCCTGCCTCTGCTGTGACTCACATGCTCTCCCATGTTGTAAGCAGCTTGCATTTCTGCCTCTGTTGCTTTTTCCAGGTCTGAACCTTTCGAAGGTTCTGATTTCATTGCTGCTATTGGTGAATTTGAGATTTTATCCATCAATTATGAAGCTGCATTAAAAACAGAACTTGTAATACCCCAGGCCAGAGAAACAGAAACATGAGCAATGGAAGGCCCTTGCAGCTGAGATAGTCTGGGTACAAACCAAACATATTCCCATAAGGAGGAAAGATCGGGCATTCAAAGCTAGAGCTCCCTGGATGACAATGGAAATAGAAGTTAAAATCAAACAGATAGAGGAGGTTCATGACAGATTTCAGGTACAGAATACAATAGAAACCAGGCAGAATGCAGGCTGTTCAGAGGAAGTTGAAAAAGGATATGAGAAGGGCAAAGAGAGAATATGAGAATTGATCAGCGGTTCAGAAAGAAAAGAAAGATTTGCATTTATATAGTACCTATCATGACCACCTGCTGTGTCAAAGTGCTTTACAACCAAGTGTAGTTGCTGTTGCAATGCAGGAAATGCAGCAGCCAATTTACGCACAGCAAGCTCCCACAAAGGCAATGTGATATTGGCAAGATAATCTGTTTTTGTGATGATGATTGAGGAATAAATATTGTCCAGAACACAAGGAATGACACCCCTGCTCTACTTCGGAATAGGCCATGGAATCTTTTACGTCCGTCCAAGAGGGCAGACGGGGCCTCGGTTTAACGCCTAATCAGAAAGACGGCACCTTTGCACAGCACCTTTAAAGTAGAAAAACATTCCAACACATTTCACAGAAATGTTATCAGATAAAAATTGGCATTGAGCTAAAAGCTTGGTCATAGTGGATAGTTTCAAGGAAGGTCTGAAAGGAGCTGAGAGAGAAGAGGTTTTGGGAGGGAATTCAAACTGCTGAAGGCATGTGCGCCAAATGGTGGAGTGAAGGGAATGGCACAAGAGGACCGAGTTTTCAAGGGGTTCTCTGGCTGAAGGTTACAGAAATAGGCAGGGGTGAGGGCTGGAAAGTCATATGTACCACATGGAAACGATGGACACTCAATCCCTAGAACCATTCTTATATATCTTTTCTGCACCCTCTCTAATGTCTGCACACCTTTCCGAAAGTATGTTGCCCAGAATTGGACACAGTGCTCTAGTTGAGGACAAACTTCTGTTTTATAAAGGTTCACTGTAACTTCCTTGCTTTTGTACCCTATGCCCATATTTATAAAGCTCAGATCCCATATGCCTAATTAACTGCTTTCTCAACCTGCCCTGCCATCTTCAATGATTTGTGCTCATATACACCCAGGTCTCTCTGCTCCTGCACCCCCTTAAAATTGTATCCTTTATTTTATATTGCCTCTCCTCATTCTTCTTACCAAAATGTATCACTTCACACTTCTCTGCATTAAATTTCATCTGCTACGTGTCCACCCATTCCACCAGCCTGTCTATCTCCTCTTGAAGTCTAACTCTATTCTCCTCCCAATTCACAGTACTTTCAAGTTTTTGTGCCACCTTTAAATTTTGGAATTGTGCCCTGCACAACTAAGTCTAGGTCATTAATGTAGATCAAGAAAAGCAGTGGTCCTAATCTTGCGAACTTTCCTGATGAGTGCAAGACAAAAAGCTTCGATAAAATGTCTACTTTTAGCAATACTCAAGCCCTGTACTACCAAATGACAAAATGAATTCTCATTTTGAAATGCATAGGTAATAAGGAACAGCAGCCAACACGGTTTTATAGAAGACAAATCATGTCTAACTAACCTGATTGAGTTCTTTAATGAAATAACAGAGAGGATTGATGAGGGTAATGCTGTAAATTTTGTATATATGGACTTGCAAAAGGCATTTGATAAAGTACACAGAACATACCAATTTGAAAATAGAAGCACAGGGGATTAAAGGGACAGTAGGAACTTTTGGACATAGAACATTACAGCGCAGTACAGGCCCTTCGGCCCTCATACAAATCTTGGTAACATAATAAACAATGAGGAGGATAGTAGCAGATTTCAGGAGGTTATAGACAGACTGGTGTAATGGGCAACACATGGCAGATGCAACTTATTGTAGATGAGTGTGAAGTGATGCAATTTGGAAGGAACAACATGGAGAGGCAGTATAATCTAAATGGCACTGTCTTGAAAGGGGCTGCAAGAACACAGGGACTTGGGGGTGCATGTTGATATAGCAGTTAAGAAAGGACAGCATTTATTGCCCTTCGCTAATTGTCCCTGAGAAGGTGGTGGTGAGCCAGAGTTTTACACCCCCCGAAACAGCGGGATGGTGGGGGGTGTAAAATGGATTGGGAGGCTCTGGGTGCCCTTGCCAATGCGCTCCCAGCTCAGCTGCCATTTTACGCAGGGCGGCAGCGGCAGGAAATGGCCCACCCGCCCCAGGCCAATCAAGGCCATGGGGATTTTACCCTTGGCCGGTCGGGCGGCCCAGGCCTGACAAAGGCCACCTGACAAAAGCAGGCAGCTTTCTGACGGTCTGAGGGGGAGGGCCCTCCTGATCAGGCACCATGCGCCTGACGGAGGGCCACCCCCAATGCCCCAACCACCCCAATGCCCAGCATGCCCCTCGCCCTCATAATCAACCCCCGTTACCTCGCCGAGGTCCGAACAATCACCCCCCCCCCCCCCCCCCCCCCATTAGGCCCCAAAAACTTATCTTTTCACAGGGCTGTCCTTCCTCTTCTTCACGAAGCTGGGTTGCAGTCCAAGCAGTGGTCACCGCTCCCAATGGTGCTGCTGGGACTAAGAGCTGCCAGCCCGCTGATTGGCTGGCAGCTCCATTAGGCGGGACTTCTTGCCTCAAAGAGGTGGAAGTCCCACCTCAGACCAATTAAGGGCCTGGGGACCATAAAATCTGGACTGGATCCCCAGGCCAGGCAGAGGCGGGATTGCCACCGAGTTTTCAGTCAGTAGACGGCTCCCATCCAACGAGGGTAAAATTCTAGCCCATGATTCTATAAAGAACCATCATGGGTAGAAATAGAAACACAAATGTACTGAGCTTCACTTTGAGGGTCTCACTCTCCTGCTCCCATGACAGTTCCATGGCTCATTCTAGTAAATGTCCTCTGCACCCTCTCCAAGGCCTTGACATCCTTCCTAAAGTCTTTCTTTTCTTTCTTTTGGGCCTCCTTATCTCGAGAGACAATGGATACGCGCCTGGAGGTGGTCAGTGGTTTGTGAAGCAGCGCCTGGAGTGGCTATAAAGGCCAATTCTGGAGTGACAGGCTCTTCCACAGGTGCTGCAGAGAAATTTGTTTGTCGGGGCTGTTGCACAGTTGGCTCTCCCCTTGCGCCTCTGTCTTTTTTCCTGCCAACTACTAAGTCTCTTCGACTCGCCACAATTTAGCCCTGTCTTTATGGCTGCCCGCCAGCTCTGGCGAATGCTGGCAACTGACTCCCACGACTTGTGATCAATGTCACACGATTTCATGTCGCGTTTGCAGACGTCTTTATAGCGGAGACATGGACGGCCGGTGGGTCTGATACCAGTGGCGAGCTCGCTGTACAATGTGTCTTTGGGGATCCTGCCATCTTCCATGCGGCTCACATGGCCAAGCCATCTCAAGCGCCGCTGACTCAGTAGTGTGTATAAGCTGGGGGTGTTGGCCGCTTCAAGGACTTCTGTGTTGGAGATATAGTCCTGCCACCTGATGCCAAGTATTCTCCGAAGGCAGCGAAGATGGAATGAATTGAGACGTCGCTCTTGGCTGGCATACGTTGTCCAGGCCTCGCTGCCGTAGAGCAAGGTACTGAGGACACAGGCCTGATACACTCGGACTTTTGTGTTCCGTGTCAGTGCGCCATTTTCCCACACTCTCTTGGCCAGTCTGGACATAGCAGTGGAAGCCTAAAGTAGCCTAAAGTTCCTAAAGTACTGTGCCCAGAATTGGACACAATACTCTAGCAGGGATATAACCAGTAGATGCTTGGATTATGTACTTGGTATTTGATACTCTTGGCCTGTCTGACTGTGGGAAGTTTCTTCAGGTCTGCCACCTTCTACCCAGAGCCTGTGGGTACTCCACATAGCATTGTCCATGGTCATCTGATCCTGCCAGACGTGTAGCACTGCTCTCATTCCTGTGCCAGCCCTGGATGTCACTTGATGCCTCAATTTTATTTTGGCCTCCACAATTTATTTCTTTGCTTCCAAAGGCCACTTGTCTTTAAATGCCGGTTTCTATTTTAACAGCCCTTTTAACAGCAGCAACCATTTAAGTGGAATCTTCCAGCGCCCGGGTTGGTTATAAATTTACCTCAAGCTGCCACTCACTCACCCTGCTTGCAGAAGGATGTGCGAACGGGAGCTTGTGGCAAATTTATAATGAACACCGACCCTTGGAGATTCAGCAAAAACAGCCATGTGGATTGTAGGTGCTATTACTTTAACACTTATCACAAAATAATACTGCCTGTGTGGTGTTTTTCTGAGGTGATGTTGTTATAAATAGTGCATTTTTATTAACAAAAGCTTCGACTGGAGCCAGGAATTTTGACTGTCTTTCAAAACAATTCCAATGCTGATTCTCAGTGTTGATTATGCTGGTAGTTCATGTTTATCTATGTTTAGGTTTGGACATATAAAACTTCATTAGTTTAAAATGCATTAAATATTTGTAGCTGTGTGCCCACAGTTTGTATACCTTGCTGCCACAGATGCAATAAAAACTATGCAATAATTACATTTTTTGAATGCTCCAAATCTTAATGAATTTATATACACACCAGACCCGAATTATAAATACATGCCGTTGGCTTCATGATGACAGTCACAACTTTCATTGCCTTTTGGCTAACTATTATTTATTATGAATGAGGATGTGCTCGTCTTAATCGTCTTACAAAAGCTGCATAATTAAAGCTATTCGCACAGTAACTGCCTTACATCTGAAAGCAGAATTACCTGGGTACATGCCCACAAGTATTAGATTGCTGGGGCAGAGAATCGCCCAAAGAAAACCATAGAACCATAGAAAAATTACGGCACAGAAGGAGGCCATTTAGCCCATCGTGTCCGTGCCGGCCGAAAAAACTCGCTACACAATCTAATCCCACCTTCCAGGACCTGGTCCATAGCCGTGCCGGTTACAGCACTTCAGGTGCATGTATGCCACGAGGAGCGGTGTCGGAGCTTCGACTGGGAATGGAACCCAGCTGATTTTCTGATATTGGCAGTGCCCAGCCAGTCCAGGGCACTTGGACACAGATCCAGAAAAATGTCTCCGATGTTATTTTCTGTGCAGTCAGGAATTTTTGACTTGAGATTGACTATTCATTCAAACATGGAAATTCAATAGACAGTACACATATCTGTGGGGGTCTTTTCCTTTTTGATTTTGGCCTTTTCTATGTTTTATTCTTGCTGCCCCTATAAAATAGCTTCAGAAAGTGTGCATTTGCCATTTAGATTTCAATAGTGATGTTCCCAATTTTAGTTTATGATTTTTTTTAACATGATGTATTACATCTGTCTGCACAATATTAGCCACTGCTCTCCAAAGGTAGCTCACTATGAGAAGCACAGAGACTTTTGACGAGGAGCCATTATATAAATATAACTAAAGAAAGACTTGCAATTTTATAGTTCCTTCACCACCTCAGGACATCGTAAAGTGCAGTGCAGTCAATGAAGTGCTTTTGAAGTGTAGCCACTGTTGTAATGCAGGAAATGCGGCAGCCAGGTTGTGCACAGCAAGCTCCCACAAACAGCAATGAAATAATGGCCAGGGAATCTGTTTCAGGTGCTTGTATGGCTGAGGGATTGGGCGGTGGTAGGGTGGGGTGGGGTGCGGGGTGCATGAGGAGTGTCTAGACAGGATTCTCCAGCCATCGTGAGTGTGAGGAGGGCTTGATGTACCAGCCTCTCTTCCCCTGCCAGTCATTTTCATCATTTGTACGTCCATGTCCTATTCTGTTGAGTAGAAGATTGGGGAGTGATCTCATTGAGGTGCTTAAAATGTCAAAAAGATGCAATAAAGTTAGATAGACAGAAGCTACTTCCACTGGTGTGGCAATCCAAAACAAAGGGCGGCACAGTGGCGCAGTGGTTAGCACCGCAGCCTCACAGCTCCAGGGACCCGGGTTCGATTCCGGGTACTGCCTGTGTGGAGTTTGCAAGTTCTCCCTGTGTCTGCGTGGGTTTTCTCCGGGTGCTCCGGTTTCCTCCCACAAGCCAAAAGACTTGCAGGTTGATAGGTAAATTGGCCATTATAAATTGTCACTAGTATAGGTAGGTGGTAGGGGAATATAGAGACAGGTGGGGATGTTTGGTAGGAATATGGGATTAGTGTAGGATTAGTATAAATGGGTGGTTGATGTTCGGCACAGACTCGGTGGGCCGAAGGGCCTGTTTCAGTGCTGTATCTCTAATCTAATCTAATTATTTAAAAATTTGATCCAGGCCAGTCAGCAGGGAAATTAGGAAGCACTTTTTCACACAAAGGATAGTGGAACTCTGGAACTCTGTCTCTCAAAAGGCTGTGGGGACAATTGGAGCTGTCAACAGTGTAAATTACACCCCCTCCCCCTCCCCTATCCTCACCCCACCGTTTGAAAAGGGGATTCAGGCTTCATTGCTGCTGTGGAAGCAGTTTTTGGCCTTATGGTGATTTGTACCTGCCGATCAGCAGATGTAATTCATTCTGAGGCAATAACACAGTCACATCTGGTGGGCGTAGAAATAATCCAAGTGGGAAATCGATAAGGATTTTGTTCAAGGTCAGCTCTGTGGGATAATTAGATCCATCTGTAATAAATCTAACTTCTGAGAAGGATACATTTAAGTCCAAGAGTTTGGAAATAAAAAGTGTGCATTCAGCCATTTGCATTCAGATATGTGCAGAGACCAGAGAAACTGGGATTGTTCTCTTAGAGAAGGTTATGGTGAGATTTAACAGAGATATTCAAAATTATGACAGGTTTTGACAGAGTAGATAGGGAGAAACTGTTACCATTGGCAAGAGAATCAGTAACCATAGGACACAGATTTAAAATAATTGGCAAAAGTACCAGAGGGGAGCTGAGAAGAATTTCTTTTATGCGGCGAGTTGTTACAATCTGGAAAGCACAGTCTGAAAGGGTGATGGAAATAGTTTCAATAGTAATTATCAAAAGGGAATTGGATAAATACTTCAATGGGAAGAATTTTTCAGGGCTATGGGGAAAGAGCAGAGGAGTGAGTCTCAGACAAGCATGTTTGTGTGGGTCAGTGAGTTTGTGTGTGTAAGAAAAAGAGAAGAAAACATGTGAGTGTCTGTATGTTTTTGAATTAAATTGTGAATGGATGCCTGATGTGAGTATGTGATGGTGTGTGAATGTGAGTCATTGTGATTGTGATTGCATGGGTGAGTGTGTGATTGTGAGATTTTTTTATTCATTCACGGGATGTGGGCGTCGCTGGCTAGACCAGCATTTGTTGCCCATCTTGAATTGCCCATTAAAAGGTGCTGGTGAGCTGCCATCTTGAACAGCTGCAGTCCATCTGGTGGAGGTACACCCACAGTGTTGTTAGAGAGGGAGTTCCAGGACCTTTACCCAGTGACAGTGAAGGAACAGGGACACAGTTCCAAGTCAGGATGATGTGTGGCTTGGAGGGGAACTTGCAGGTGGTGGTGTGCCCATGCGCCTGCTGCCATTGTCCTTCTTGGTGGTAGAGGTCTTGGGTTTGGAAGGTGCTGTTGAAGGAGGCGTGATGAGTTGCTGCAGTGCATCTTGTAGATGGTACACATTGCTGCCACTGTGCGTCAGAGGTGGAGGGAGTGAATGTTGAAGGTGTCAAGCAGGTTGCTTTGTCCTGGATGATGCTGAGTGTTGCTGGAGTTGCACCCATCCAGGTAAGTGGATGAATCATTGTGATTGTGAGTGTGTATGTGTGAACAAACAAAGAACAAAGGACAAAGAACAGTACAGCACAGGAACAGGCCAATCAGCCCTCGAAGCCTGCGTCAATCTTGATGCCTGCCTAAACTAAAACCTTCTGCACTTCCGGGGACCGTATCCCTCTATTCCCATCCTATTCATGTATTTGTCAAGATGCCTCTTAAACATCGCTATCGTACCTGCTTCCACCACCTCCCCCGGCAGCAAGTTCCAGGCAATCACCACCCTCTGTGTAAAGAACTTGCCTCAAACATCCCCTCTAAACTTTGCCCCTCTCACCTTAAACCTATGTCTCCTAGTAACTGGCTCCTCCACCCTGGGAAAAAGCTTCTGACTATCCACTCTGTCCATGCCGCTCATAACTTTGTAAACCTCTATCATGTCGCCCCTCCACCTCCGTCGTTCCAGTGAAAACAATCCGAGTTTATCCAACCTCTCCTCAAAGCTAATGCTCTCCAGACCAGGCAACGTCCTGGTAAACCTCTTCTGTACCCTCTCCAAAGCCTCCACATCCTTCTGGTAGTGAGGCGACCAGAATTGCACGCAATATTCTAAGTGTGGCCTAACTAAAGTTCTGTACAGCTGCAGCATGACTTGCCAATATTTATACTCTGTGCCCCAACCGATGAAGGCAAGCATGCCGTATGCCTTCTTGACTACCTTATCCACCTGTGTTGCCACTTTCAGTGACCTGTGGACCTGTACATTCAGATCTCTCTGCCTGTCAATACTCCTAAGGGTTCTGCCATTTACTGTATACTTCCCACCTGTATTAGATATTCCAAAATGCATTACCTCACATTTGTCCGGATTAAACTTCATCTGCCATTTCTCCGCCCAAGTCTCCAACCGATCTGTACCCTCTAACAATCCTCATCACTATCCGCAACTCCACCGACCTTTGTGTCGTCCGCAAACTTACTAATCAGACCAGCTACATTTTCCTCCAAATCATTTATATATAACTACAAACAGCAAAGGTCCCAGCACTGATCCCTGCGGAACACCACTAGTCACATCCCTCCATTCAGAAAAGCACCCTTCCACTGCTACCCTCTGTCTTCTATGACCGAGCCAGTTCTGTATCCATCTTACCAGCTCACCTCTGATCCCGTGTGACTTCACCTTTTGTATCAGTCTGCCATGAGGGACCTTGTCAAAGGCTTTACTAAAGTCCATATAGATAACATCCACTGCCCTTCCTTCATCAATCATCTTTGTCACTTCCTCAAAAAACTCAATCAAATTAGTGAGACATGACCTCCCCTTCACAAAACCATGCTGCCCCTCGCTAATAAGTTCATTTGTTTCCAAATGGGAGTAAATCCTGTCCCGAAGAATCCTCTCTAATAATTTCCCTACCACTGACGTAAGGCTCACCGGCCTATAATTTCCTGGATTATCCTTACCACCCTTCTTAAACAAAGGAACAACATTGGCTATTCTCCAGTCCTCTGGGACCTCACCTGTAGCCAATGAGGATGCAAAGATTTCTGTCAAGGCGAGTGAGTGTATGGATTGTACATGTGTGATTGCGTATGGTGAATTTGCAAGTGTGTAACTGTCAGCATGTGAGAACATAGGAAATAGAAGCGGGGGTCGGCCAGCTTCGCCATTCAATAGGATCATGGTTGATTCTGTGAGCATGTGTGTATGTGTGAGTGTGTGTGATGATTATGCTTGAGTGTGTGGGAGAATGTGCCTATGAGATTGCGAATATGTGAGTATGGGTGGCATTTTGTGCCTACAGCGGGGCTCCTGGCGTTGGGCCGAAAAGGTGGGGGGATTCCTGCCTCGGCAGTTGGAGCCCCTCCCGGAGCGATTCTACAGTGCCAGGCCAATTAACAGCTTGGTACCAGATTCCCTGTCCCTTTAAAGTAAAGGATCCTGCCTCCAAGAGCTGCTGGTCAATCAGAGAACCGGCAGCTCAGTAATATCGGCAGCACCACCGGGAGTGGTGGCTACTACTGGTACTGCAAAGGCCTTGGACCCAGGCCCAGCACTGGATCCCAGGTGTGAGGTGTGGTCCCTGGGGCCAGTCCGGAAGGCCCCAGCAATCGCGGGGGGGGGGGCGCGGCGCGGTGCGGGGGAGTGGATAGGCGTTGAGTACAAGGGGCGGGTGGTACAGTGAGATCTTTTATTTGCTGGTGGGGGCCCTCTGTGGACCCCAGATTGCCCACAGAGGAGGGCAATCTGGGGACAACAGAGGGCCCCCACCAGCAAATAAAAGATCTCACTGTACCACCCGCCCCTTGTACTCAACGCCTATCCACTTGCAACACTGTTGGTTACTATGCAAATGTCTTTCCAGTCAGGGGCTTGCAATTTTAAGTTTTACTGTTCATGTGGTGAAATCATGTGTGCCTCAGTCTTGGCAGGTGGTGGGGTGGGGGGGGCGGGGTGCGGTTGCCTGCCTGACAGTGAGAGTGTGTGTGTTTTACAAGTGCACTTTGGTGGCTCACTTCACACTGATCCTTCAAGTAGTGAGAAGTGACAGAAGGCACCGCCTTCGATTTTCCATCCAACGAAGAAGAGACAGAGACTATGGGCAGAGTGCCCAGAGCCTACCAATACACCTGCCCAGTGGACAGGACACCCCACATGTAATCATATAATCGACCTCGTAATATCTCAACAACCACAAGAGATTTATTCCAATCATTTGAGAAAACCTATGACAATGAGATCAACCAAGGACACCCATTGGTGATTTGAAATCAAAATCAGACAACTTGGGCATTTGGAAACTTGTTTTTGAAACCTGTCACACTTTTTGATTTATTAAAAATTGCTCTGGACCCAGGTGCTGCAAGGGAGGAGATGAGAGGAACAGGAGTAGGCCATTCAGCCCCTCAAAGCTGTTCCATCAGTCAATTAAATCTTGGCTGATCTGTAGATGAGGATAGAATGCGACAACTATGATCTAGCAATGCAGTAACTGGCCGTTTCATGAACTGGGACTGCATTAGTCGCTATCATCTATTCCCTTCTACTTCATGCCACACTGCTTCAATCTAAAGGGTTAATCTCTCTAGGCCTGTGAGGACACAAGTTGGACTCATATCCGTCCAATCCATCCCCAGCTCATGCACACACATCAATGTTCCGAGTTACAGTCAGCACTTTCAACAACGTTAAGCTTCAAAAAGAAAGGAGCTGGTTAAATGCGACATCAACACCACATGAAAGGGCGTGCGACCTAATTTCAATCTCAGCGACACGTCGGAAAGTTCCTGGGTTTAAATATTGAGGTTATTGAGAAACACAGCCATTTGAAGCTGCATTTGCTCTGGATTTTATTTAGTCTGAATCAACTGTACTTCCCAAGAAAATTTGCTTTTTGGAAAAGAAAGTTAATTATTCATCAGTTGCATGATGACAGCATCCCAAAACAACCCATAAGTGGACCAAGACTGTCCAGTGTACAGTCTCTAAACTGGGACTGCAATTAGCAGACCTGCCCCTTTAGGAACCAATTTAATATAACCTGCATGATCTTCCTTCTGCGTGAGAGCCTCACTGCTGTTGATGGGTGGAGCTGACTCGATGGACATGGATTTGGGGGTAAGGTCATTTGAAATTATGATCTCATGAAGGAACCAAACTCAAATCCAATCTACAGCACAGATACTAAAGAGAACTGTTACAAATAGGATCATTATCTCATTGCTGCAAGAATGTATTTGGCCTTCGTGTTGCAGCACATTACAAAGATCTGAATGCAGTGTTAAATGGACTGGAATCCCTCGATATTAACATGATGATATGTTTAATTCCACTCAATGCAAATGGTACCCCCCAGAATTTCTCCGTTTGTGAAAATCTCAGAGACATCTTGATTTTGACATTTTTAGGAATTAAAATTTGTGGGCTGCAATTCTGATGTCGAGGTCTTGGTGTATATTCTCAATGCATGGCAGATGTGTGATTGAACTGACACTATGCCATGTACACATTGGTGTTTATTAAGGCTGTGAGGCTCAGCCCTGGAATGGGCAGTCACTGCACGTTAATATAACAGTGTATTCATGCACGGAGCACCTCAGAAACCCTGTTGATGAAGCAGATTACTCAAGGCACATTTTTAATTGTGTGCTGGAAATATTCCAAATCTGCATTTGAATCAGATATAACCTGACAGAATTTCATGGATTGCCTGGAACTCCACACAGTCATTCTGTTGTGATAGTCATTTAACATCATAGCAGAATTTACCTGATCAGCCACAAAACAAGTCTGTGTTTGGATCTTAGAATGCCCACGGTATAGTTCCTGCAGGACACTATGAAGCTTACGGAAACAGTTTCTCCTTATTTACTCAATCAAATCCCCTCATAATTTTGAACACCTCTGTTAAATCCCCTCTTAGCTTTCTCTGCTCTAAGGAGAACAGCTTCTCCATTCTCTCCACGAAAGTGAAGTCATTCATCTCTGGTACCATTTTAGTAACTCTCCTTTGCATCCTCTCCAAGGCCCTGAAGTGCAGTGCCTAGAATTAGACACAATACTCCAGCCGAGCTTGTTCTGTGCTGTATGACACTATGAAATCCTGCATTTATATAGCACCTTTCACGACCTTAGGACGTCCCAAAGCGCTTTACAGCCAATGAAGCACTTTTGAAGTCCAGTCAATGTTGTAATGTCGGAAATGTGGCAGCCCATTTGCACACAGCAAGCTCCTACAAATAGCAATAAGATAATGACCAGGGGCTGAATTTTTGCTCTGGGGGCAGGAAACAGGAACCAATACTGTTTCTGGGTCCCGAATCCGCCCTCCCGGGGGAAACAGTCATATTGGGATTTTACCAGTCGGTCTCTTTTAATTGGAGTCAATTGGGATCTTAATGGGACTGATTGGCTGCCTGCTGTGTGCAGGCAGGTAGCACTGCCAGCCCCCGATCAAGCCTCCGCAAATATGGCCTGGGGGCAGGATGGAGCCGGGGAACTGGCACGCAGGCTAGTGAGACTATTTTTAGCTCTCGCCCACCTCCGATCCTGACCTTAGTGGGGGCCGAAAATCCATCTCATGGCCTTTGTGTTGCCAATCCAGTAGCGTAACCCACTAGGGTTCCGTACCCTATGCATTTATATCAACGTTTCTCAGGTTCTCAGAATATGCCATGATTCCAACGAGTTAATTTGAATTGTAGTCACTGTTGTTATACAAGTATACATGGATGTCAATACAGACAGCAGGGTCCCACAAACTGCAAACTGACCAACGAAAGGAGTGGTCCTATTGATATCGTAAGACGAGGACAAGTTTTTTTTAAGTACATTAAAAACAAAGCTATCTCATTCACTATATCCCTAAACTAAATGAAGAATCAGAACTTAAATTAATTTAATTCTGAAAGTATTAAAATACTGGCATCAAATGTTATGTTGTTGGTTGTGTTACACTCCTATTAATTCTGATTAACTGAACTCCCACTGAGCCACCACAGTCCAAATAAATAACCAAACACACATTGGGTGAGTACTCTGGAGCAGTGTCCAACCATCTCCCCTTGCGACACTTCAGCCTGTACCATGGAGCATGGGATCACATATATTTTTTCTGTGTTTTAACATTCAGTGATCGCCTGAGCACAGAGCGGGGAGGAAACTCATACAGGGTGCAGAATCACACACACATAACAGACCCTGCCAGATTTTCCTCTATGTGCTTCACCTGGGTTATTGTTCTTTGTCCAAATGCAAAAGAGGAAAATCTGCCCCATGAAGTTTTGCCCCATGTCCCCATTAATTTACATCTATCTCAAGGTGCTGAAACACATCATGGTGTTCTGATTGAACCAATGAAGCAACAGTGCTCAGATCAACCCTTTCCAAACCCATTGGACCCACAAGGTTCAAACAGGACACACCATTGAATTAGAAATCTAAGCAGAGACAGGACTGTTGTGTGGACTCCGGGGCTTTAGATTGGACAGGCCCTGCCCTGGCAAAGTAACTGTCGTGTGAATAGTTATTGAGAAAACACAGTTAACACAATTCCTCCTGCAATTGATACTAAAAATATTTTTGCCGTAAGAACTGTTTTGGTTATATTTATTTCTAATATTTGAGCCTGAGTTTCACAAATATTTTGGTTATTTTTCATCTTGATTGGGAGCTTTACTCACCTTCATGAATTCCCATTTACTTGGCAGTAAAATAATACAGTGCTAGATCTCTACTTAAGGGAAATTGCATTGCCATGTCCATTATATTTTCTGTGGCTCAGAATCTAATTGCTTTTCACTTTGCAGTTGCCACACCCCCCCCCCTCCCCAACAATATAGCAAGCAATTTTTGTTCACTACTTTTTAAATTCCTATACATCACAATCAGATGTCATCTTGAAACAAACTGATAACAGAGTGCAGATAGAATGGTTATCATGGAATCATTAGTTAGACAGTAACTATGGTTACAGACTAATACAGCTCTGCTGTTTCTCTAACACCTGTTTATAAACCATCAGCTGAACCCCAAGATAAGGGTTATGCTTGAAACCCACCCCATTCGACATTTTAAAATAGATTGTCTCGGGTTGGGTCCAGCACACGCTCTGCCAGATGTTGATGGCCAGGATGAATGAAATGTGATGACAGAAGGATTACCAATAGGAAAGCCAATTTTACAGGACCAGCAAGTATCAGGAGTTCCCATTAGGAATTCCAAGCATGTGATCCCAGGAGGTGAGCTTAGCTTATTGGGAGTGAAGATCTGGAATTTCAAAAATGTGATCCCAGCAGGTGAGGCTCCACCAGAAGCGCATTTTGTAAAATCAGCCCTATGATGCAATCACCGCAGTCTCATTCCCGCCCGCACAGCTTTTGTTCAGCTTCTGCTCCCCGTCCCCTTTCTGTGGTGTGCTGCAGATAACTTTATTCATGTTAAAGGCATTACATTAGGGAAGGCTGCTGTTGACTATGAACTGTGGGTTATATCACAGCCATTATTCACTGAGGGCTATGATCTAATTGAAGTGTTTAGATGGTGACGCTCTGTGAGAGTGACTTTAACCCATCCCCTGATATTTTCTCTCCTGTCATGTATCCAATTTCCAACTCTACGCAATGCCAGCTTGCGCATTGAAAGCTTTTCTTGCCACCGCATGGTGTTTTTAGAAAGGGTTATTGAGGGCACACATCATCAACAAAGGGATATTAATACTTAAATGGAGTGCTAACGGAGTGAGCAAAGTGAAGGGTAACGACTTATTCCCATCTGAATCCCAGAAATATTTTAGTCAACACAAATTCTGAAAATATTGTTCGAATATGTTTCCCAAATAGTCGCAGTTAAAGGGGTCCTTGACGGAGCCTTCAATCGATTCCAACTCAATAGCTGAGGAGTAATATTGATGTCACATTGTCATACACTTAGGAGGTATTCCGCATTGATTATGTGTTCAGACATAAGCTACAAATATTTTGTAAAGGATATTTTAAATTAAGGTAAAACAAGCCCCTAACTCTGAGACTCCTTCATTTCTTTTTTTTTTACATAGAATTTACTGCAGAAAATCAGGCCAACTGATCAATGTTGTTTATGTTCCACAAACTCACCCTATCAGCATAACCTTCTTTTCCTCCCTCCCTCATGCACTTACCTAATTTCCTTTTAATCTTACCAATATAGAAATTGAGCCATACAGATTCGAAAGGTCCCTCACTTGATCCTCGACTGGTTTTCAGCTGGGGTAATGGCAGGAGTGCTACAATTGGTCACAGCACCTTTCGGCTACAGATGGGGAAATTGGCCAGGGCTGCTGCTGCTGGTGGATGTCAAAGTGTGTTGCTATCTGGAGAGGACAGAATTGGTTTTGGCTGCGGAGCTAAACACGTCCGTGCTCTACTTAAGCTGCACTGACATCAACTGGTAAATGTTTACAAGTTAGCTGTCCCAACATTAAGAAAGTTGGGTAGGATAAAGGGCAAATCTCCATGGGGGACAGAAGTCCCACCCTGTTCCAAAAATATATCCCAATCAACAGGAAGGACTGAAATTCTAGGCTTTGAGTATCAACCTTGCCAGTAGAGAAACGTCAATACTTAGTTCTGCTGAACACTAAGATAAAATTGCAGAGCTCTGAACACAACCTCTTCTTTCCAACTGTATTGAGAAGAACTGCAGGGTATTTTCTTACTCAAATATAATGGACTAGTTTTACCATTCCATGACCACAAATGTGAATAGAGAGTATGTGATATAGGGAATCTGTGGGCACATTTCATGGTCTTCCAGATAAAAATACAGATCCCATTGATGACAGGGTTGAGTTTGTCTTAAGTTCCTTGTGGGTTTGGAAGTTGAGCACAATGTCACATCATCTATGTCAAAGAGTTTTTGAATTGTGACACTTGCACTTTTACAGAAAAATTATCTAGTTGGTTTGAGGCAGATTTCATGTTGCTATTCCATAGACAGATGAATGTGACTGAGAGTGTGTTACACAGCTACAATGCATTTAAGGAGATTTATAATGCGTTATACAAAGAACACATCATTGGCTCAAAATTTTCAGTCTCCACTGAGAAGGCATGGAAATGATAATGTTTGCATTGAATTATATAGAATATACAGCACAGAAACTGACCATTCTAATGTTATGCTCCACTCAAGCTTTCTCCCACCCCTCATCATCGAACCAATCAGCATATCCTTCTATTTCTTTGTCCCTCATGTGTTTATCTAGCAGCCCCTTAAATGGGCCAAGTGCCCTCTTTCTGTGCCATAAACATTCTATGATTCTATGAAATGCATCGATGCTGTTCACCTCAACTACTACTAGTGGTAGCAGGTTCCACATTCTCATTACTCCTTGAGTAAAGAAGTTTCTCCTGAATTCCCTTTTGGATTTATGAATGAATATTGTATATTTATAGTGACTAATTTTGATCTCCTCCACATGTGGAAATGCTTACCCTATCTTAAAAACCTCTATCACTTTTCTAGAGAGAAGAACCCCAATCTGTTCAATCTTTCCTGATAATTATAACCTTTCCATTCTGCTATTATCCTTGTAAATCTCTTTTTGCACCTTCTCCAGTATCTTCTATATTTTTATAATATGGAAGCCAAAAATGTGGTCTAAAAAAGTTCCATAAAAGGATGTCCCGTTGAGGCTGAGGTTAATGCGCACTGAGGTTTCAGTGTAAATTAGCAATCTATTAGCAATCATGAGTATGTTCTACTTAAGTCTACACTGACGACAAATGGTAAACGTTACAACTTAGCACTCCCAGTGCATGGGTTGATGCAAAAGGATCATGCAATTCACAGTTCATAGTCCACAGGAGACTTTGTTCATTCACATTGATGGGTAGGTGACCATACTCACCATGACTCAGGAGGCACTAAACACTGGGGCATGGCTTCTACAAGGATGTTAAAGGAAGAGGATAGCAAAGGTAAACGTGCATCCCTTAGAGGCTGAGACAGGAAAAATTGTAATACGGTGTCATGCTAGGTCCCCACCTGCCAAGAATGAGGCACATTAATTTTGTCATGAACATTGATTTTAAACTGTTACTTGAGTGAAGAAAGGACTTGTTGAACAGATCAGCCGTGGCTGGAAAAGACATTTGCATATTAACAGATAGTGCTTGGAAGGACAAAGGACCATTCCCTGACATATTCAACCCACAATGGACCTTGATCACCAGGTATTGTGTGTAACAGAAGCATTCCAGAGACTGCTAGTGAGACAATCCAAGACGTGGTTAGACCAGTTAGTTGCATGACTAACCTGCTTGGCAATCTGGGTTTTTTCCTGAATTGTACAAACAAATTGAACGGAGAGTGTCTGTTTGCTCCTGAACTGAGAAGATCTCTCTTGTCTGCTCCCATCTCTTTTTCACAAGCCTCTGAATCCACTGGAGACACATGAACCCCAAGAGAGAAAAGTCTCCTACAGTGAACTAGGTTTAAGAAGAATACTGGGCCCCAATGAAAAGCAAGATCTACCTACAATCAAGGGCTCTACAGTGAGCTCGAAGAACAGTAACAAAAACTCTTCAGATATTGCCTTAAACATTTCCACTTTATTTTTCTTCTGCTCTTTTCTGTCTCTATTTTCATGTGTGTATCGCATATGCATGCTAGCATGGGTGTGTCGTGTATCTGTAGGCATCAATTGTATTAGAGTTTAAGTTTAATAAATTTCAACTTTTCGTCTTTAAACCTAAGAAAGCCTGTTTGTGCCAGTTTCTTTGCCTTATAATTGGAAAGCGGTGAACAAGGATTCACCAAGAGGGAGCTAAAAACAGTGTGTTTAAAATTAAACCCTGTTAACAGTAAGTCCAGGTGAAGGCTGAAAGGGAACATAGAACATAGAACATAGAACAGTACAGCACAGTACAGGCCCTTCGGCCCATGATGTTGTGCCGACCCTTTAACCTACTCTAAGATCAAACTACCTACATACCCTTCATTCTACTATCATCCATGTACCTATCCAAGAGTCGCTTAAATGTCCCTAATGTATCTGCTTCCACTACCACTGCTGGCAGTGCATTCCACCTGAAAAGGTGGTGGAACCTGATTCTATCAGTCATTTTAAAAGGGAGTTGACAGGTACATCTCTTTCTCACCTAGTCGTAACATGCGGAATAAGGAAATGGTAGAGACATTAAATAAATATTTTGTGTCTGTCTTCGCATAGAAGACGCAAAAACATACAAGAAATAGTGGGGAACCAAAGGTCTAATGAGAATGTGGAACTTAAAGTAATTAATATTAGTAAAGAAAAATTGCTGGAGCAATTAATGGAACTGAAAGCTGACAAATCCCCCGGACCTGACAGCTTACACCATAAGGTTGTAAAAGAGGTGTCTGCAGAGATAGGGGATGCACTAGTCGTGATCTTCCAAAATAACCTAGATTCTGAAATGATCCCACTGGATTGGAAGGTAGCAAATGTAGCACCACTATTCAAGAAAGGAGGGAGAGAGAAAACAGGGGACTACAGGTCAATTAGCCTGACATTAGTCATCAGCAAAATGCTGGAATCTATTATTAAGGAAGTGGTAACAGGGCAGTTGGAAAATCATAATATGATTAGGTGGTCAATATTATTTTATGAAAGAGAAGCATGCTCAACACATTTATTGGAGTATTTTGAGGATGTAACTGCTAGGGTAGATAAAGGGGAACCAGTGGATGTAGGATATTCGGATTTTCAAAAGGCATGCAATAAGGTGGTTGAGAATTGGTTAAAGGATAGAAAACAGACAGTAGCAATAAATGGGTCATTTTCAGGTTGGCAGTATGTAACCAGTGGGGTGCCATAAGGATCAGTGCTGGGGCCTCAATTATTTACTATCTATATTAATGACTTAGATGAAGGAACCGAGTATAATGTATCTGTGTTTGCTGATGATACAAAGCTAGGTGGGAAAGTAAACCCTGAGGAGGACACAAGGAGTCTACAAAGGGATATACATAGGTCAGGTGAGTGGGCAAGAAGGTGGCAGATGGAGTATAATGTGGACAAATATGAGGCTAATTACTTTGATAGGAAGAATATAAAAAAAAAAATTTAAATGGTGAGAAACTATTAAATGCTGGGGTTTCGAAAGATGTGGGTGTCCTTGTACATGAAGCACAGAAAGTTAACATGTGGGTACAGCAAGCAAATAAGAAGGTGAATGGTATGTTGGCCTTTATTACAAGGGATTGGAGTTCAAGAATAAGGAAGTCTTGCTGCAGTTGTACAGGGCTTTGGTGAGACCGTACCCGAAGTACTGTGTAAAATTTTGACCTCCATACCTAAGAAAGAATATATATGCCTTAGAGGGATGCAATGAAGGTTCACTAGATTGATTCCTGGGATGAGGGGGTTGTCCTATGAGGAGATATGGAGTAAATTGGGCCTATACTCTCTGGATTTTAGAAGGAGAGGTGCTCTCATTGAAACATATAAGATTTTTACAAGGTTTGACAGGGTAGATGCTGGGAGGATGTTTCCCCTGGCTGAAGAGTCTAGAGCATAGTCTCTAAAGAGAAAGTCTCAAGATAAGTGGTTGGCCATTTATGTCTGAGATGCGGAGAACTTTCTTCACTCAGATGCTTGTCAGTCTTTGGAATTATCTACCCCAGACGGCTGTGGATACTCAGTCGTTGAGTATATTCAAGACAGAAATCAATAGATTTTTGGACTCTAAGGGAAACAAGGGATATGGGGATTAGAAAATGGAGTGATGTAGAAGATCAGCCATGATCTCACTGAATGGTGGGGCAGGCCTGAGGGACTGTACGGCCTGCTCCTATTTCTTGTGTTCTTATGAATTCTTAATCTGGGCAGTTGGCATACAAAGCTCCATGCTGGGAGTGCACACATCAGAAAATTTACCCCATGGTGCAAACAGTAAGAGGAAAGGGTTACATCACTTCCAGCACTGGCATCCCTCAATAAAAAAAAACAAGAAGGATGAAATACCTGGAGGCTCCATTCTTCAGGCGGATGTGCAGAGGAATAGTACTCTTTTCTGAAGCTTTGCTGATAGGCCAAAAATATACATGCATGCACGATTCTGCTTCTGATGAATAAATTTCCATCTTTATTTATTTCTGAAATAAAAACAGGAAATGCTAGAAATACTCAGCAGAGCATATGTGGAGACAGAAACAGAATTTTTGTTTCAGATCAATGACCTTTCTCCTCAGATGAAAAAACACCTGCTGAATATTTCCAGAGTTTTCTCTTTTTATTTCAGATTTCCAGCATTTGTAGTGTCATGTTTTAGTGTTACTGTTTATTTGATTTAATTCATATTGTTTGGCATCAGGGAATGAGGAGAGAGGGAGAAAATCTAGCTTCAAGGGACATAGGAGAGAACATCTTGAGTGGGAAAAAGATCATGTTGAGCAAGAATCTTAAGGAAGAGAGCAAAGCTAAGAGAGCTCAGTGTGGGACAGTAGAAGGGATTAAGACTTGTTAGAGTAGGAAGGAGTGAGTGAAAGTAAAAGATAGACGTAGAGGTAGAGTTTTTGATAATTTGTGCCGGTTTAATGCAGCCAAAATCAGCCAATCCAGTGCAAAAGAGTATAGAATTTTAAACACAAGTTATGTCCAGTTCAAATCTAGAACCAGAGTCTCAGGATAAGGGGCAGGCCATTTAAGACTGAGGTGAGGAAGAATTTCTTTACTCAAAGGGTGGTGAATCTGTGGAATTCTCTACCCCAGAGGGCTGTAGCAGCTCAATCGTTGAACATGTTCAAGACAGAAATCGACAGATATCTGAATACTAACAACTTCAAGGGATATGGGGATAGTGGGGGAAATGGCGCAGAGGTAGATGATCAGCCACGATGTATTTGAATGGCGGAGCAGTCTCGACGGTCCGAATATCCTACTCATGCTCCTATTTCCTATGATCATAAATCGAGTTTCTGCGATACTGTGCTCTGGTTTAAAACAAAACGTCGCGCTTGATGCCAGCCCCTCCCACAAAGCTGGCTGCAGCCTCAGGTTGAATTAATCATCATGGCGTGATCCCACTAATTGTACGAATTGCACTCGTGGAGTCTTTTAAAATGAAGCTGGGTCTTGTAGGTTTAAGGACACTAATAGGTACCTTTTAAAAAACTTTTAGATATTAAAAAGGTATTTAATTTACTGAGAATCTGACTAATGTACATCATTGAAGCTAGTAAATGGTTCTCTTTAGTTTTTAAAATCATTTTCAGTTATTTAAAATCAGGTTACTCAAAGGTGGTGGAGTGGACATTTATTAAAAAAGCTTAGTTTTGTGATAATTTTCAGCTGTATGAATAAACCAACATCGGGTTACCATTCTTAAATATATCAAGGAATATTATTTAATACAAGGGGGAAAAAATAAACAATTCCATTCTAAAATGCTGCCAATAGTGCTGGTTCAGGGAAGATTTTATGTTTCCGATTATGTAAATAAGATTGCGCAGAAACTTGAACCAAGCCTTTACATCGGAAAACTAGTAGAATTTACGCATTCTATGCTGTGTTCCTAACCTACACTGTATTGCTATGCTGTGTTCCTAACCTACACTGTATTGCTATGCTGTGTTCCTAACCTTCACTGTATTGCCATGCTGTGTTCCTAACCTACACTGTATTGCTATGCTGTGTTCCTAACCTACACTGTATTGCTATGCTGTGTTCCTAACCTACACTGTATTGCTATGCTGTGTTCCTAGCCTTCACTGTATTGCCATGCTGTGTTCCTAACCTTCACTGTATTGCTATGCTGTGTTCCTAACCTACACTGTATTGCCATGCTGTGTTCCTAACCTTCACTGTATTGCCATGCTGTGTTCCTAACCTACACTGTATTGCTATGCTGTGTTCCTAACCTACACTGTATTGCTATGCTGTGTTCCTAACCTTCACTGTATTGCCATGCTGTGTTCCTAACCTACACTGTATTGCTATGCTGTGTTCCTAACCTACACTGTATTGCTATGCTGTGTTCCTAACCTACACTGTATTGCTATGCTGTGTTCCTAGCCTTCACTGTATTGCCATGCTGTGTTCCTAACCTTCACTGTATTGCTATGCTGTGTTCCTAACCTACACTGTATTGCCATGCTGTGTTCCTAACCTTCACTGTATTGCTATGCTGTGTTCCTAACCTTCATTGTATTGCTATGCTGTGTTCCTAACCTACACTGTATTGCTATGCTGTGTTCCTAACCTTCACTGTATTGCCATGCTGTGTTCCTAACCTACACTGTATTGCCATGCTGTGTTCCTAACCTTCACTGTATTGCCATGCTGTGTTCCTAACCTTCACTGTATTGCCATGCTGTGTTCCTAACCTACACTGTATTGCTATGCTGTGTTCCTAACCTACACTGTATTGCCATGCTGTGTTCCTAACCTACACTGTATTGCCATGCTGTGTTCCTAACCTTCACTGTATTGCCATGCTGTGTTCCTAACCTTCACTGTATTGCCATGCTGTGTTCCTAACCTACACTGTATTGCCATGCTGTGTTCCTAACCTACACTGTATTGCTATGCTGTGTTCCTAACCTACACTGTATTGCTATGCTGTGTTCCTAACCTACACTGTATTGCCATGCTGTGTTCCTAACCTACACTGTATTGCTGTGCTGTGTTCCTAACCTACACTGTATTGCCATGCTGTGTTCCTAACCTACACTGTGTTTCTAATCATCACTGTGTTCCTTACCTACACTGTGTTCCTACGCTATGTTCCTAACCTACATTGTGTTCCTATAGTGTGTTCCTAACCTACACTATGTTCATAACCTACACTGTGTTTCTAATCATCACTGTGTTTCTAATCATCACTGTGTTTCTATGCAATGTGTTCCGAACCTGTGCTGTGTTCCTAGCCTACATTGTGTTCCTTACCTACACTGTGTTCCTTACCTACACATTTGTTCTGTACCTACACTGTTTCTACACTGTATTCCTAACCTACACAGTCTTCTCAAACTACACTGCATTCCTAATCTACACTGGGTTCTTAACCTACACTGGGTTCCGAACCTACTCTGTGTTCCTAACCTACTCTGTGTTCCTAATCTACACTGGGTTCCTAATCTACACTATGTTCCTAACCTACACATTGTTTCTATGCGATGTTCCTGACCTGCGCTGTGTTCTTAACCTACAGTGTTCCTAACCTACACTGTATTCCTAAAGGAGCAGAAATAAGGCAAACTCTATCGCGGGGGACGGAGGTTGGATGGGGGTTGGACTCTATCTCGCTGCCTGGTTCACCACTGAAATGCATTAAATGGCAATGAAGTTGCTGCATTTGTGAAGTAGCTACAAATTAAATCCACCGCAGAAAGTTAAACCTTGTGATTTCAAGAGGAAGTACCCTTTTAACGATGTGGTATGTATTAATCACTGTCATTTAACCTCTCTGGCACTGAAAATTAACTCATTGTCATAAACGTGCTTCCATTATTAATATTATGGCAGGACTTGTGTTAAAAGACTGTGGAAAATATCTGAGGAAATGCTGGACTTATTTTTTTTAAAGGATCACTGGAAGGACACTTGTGAATTTATTTAAAAATAAACACTTACTGGAAGTCACATGTCTTAAGCTAAGTAAACAGGCGGAGCCTTATGGATTATGGAAGTATTTGGAGTTGTTTACAGAGAGGTCACGTGTCTAGATTTATGGGTCAGGACTTTTGGTTTCATTTTTTGGATTGTTTGAAGTGCAGTTGGTGTGTATCCTGCTAAAAGAGAAGCCACCCAACTCAACCTTTGCCACCTGTGTTGAAAAATCTTCTGAGAATCCAGTGTGGTAGCTGAACCCACTGATGCAGTAATTCTCTCAAAAAGCCTGCAAGACTACCCCTCGAAGTCTCCTGAATGAACTGCTTCTGAAAAGATCCCAGTAACAACCGAGTGTGTCTAGTGACACCTGTCTACAAGTACCCGAACGCCAGACCAAAAATCATCCGGAATCTTCAAAAATTAACAAGTATTTGGCCAAAATACTTTTGTTTTTGTAAAGTTGATACCTGCAGAGAAAGCTTCTTTATTTTCTCTTTAACCGGTGTGTGTGTGTGTGTGTGTGTGTGTGTGTGTGTGTGTGTGTGTGTGTGTGTGTGTGTGTGTGTGTGTGTGTGTGTGTGTGTGTGTGTGTGTGTGTGTGTGTGTGTGTTGGGTTATTTAGAAAGGAATATATTTATACTTTTGTATTTCAACCTGTGAGTTAGTAAATTTTGCACCTTTATTGAATAAGTCTTACCTTATAATAAATCAACAATTTTGTTGTTTATTAAAGAAACCTGGTTGGCGGATTTTTATTCTGAACCTAATATGGATAAAGTATATAATTGGCCGTAACCACTAACTGGGTAAAACATTTAAATGTATGTTATGACCAGTGGAATAGTGGAACTAGAGAAAGACAGTGCATTCCTCCAACCTTGGTCATAACATCATACAAATGTGGAGTTTCATTCCTTCAGACATTAATTGTTGGAGATTTTAAAAATGTCAAATTTAACATTTTATTTCATTTTCTTTCTCTTTTTTCTCTCACTCTTAATCCAATCTTTTTCTCCCTCTCTTTATTTCTCTTTCTAGACCTGATTTAACATTGAATTCACCCATTCTATTTATATTATATTAATTTATATTTCAGTCTCAGTCCCTGCACTGTTTATTTCCCAAGCCTTCAATCTGATTGGTTGTCTTGTCCACTTGGGTCACAGATGCTCTGTTTCCTTCACTGTGCTGTTATCAGCTCACATTTGCAGCAACATAGTGAGCAAAAAAGTTTTGAGTTGAAGGATACAGGCACAAGTCTAATTTATGGCAGACATGGTTAGATGCCCTGTTACCACTGGCCCATTATTATGAAGATACTCAAAATGTACAAGACTGCTGGGAGGCAGAGAGGTTTGTGTAAATTATAGGAAGAAGCAAGCAGGTTAAATAAAAGTAATTAGAGAGCTTGGCTTGAGAAACATTGAATCCGAGAGAGCTAAGACATGAAATCTGAGTGCACATGAGTATTCCTACTGACCAAAGGGAACTCTAAAAGCCATAAACCAGTCTGACAAAGGAAAATAACACTCTTTTATCAAGGTCTCATTATGCACTGGGTCCCTAAAGGCACAGACAGAAGAGAATGCATGCTTTCATAAAAAAGTGAATTAACTGATGGGCTCCCAAACTCGGCAAGAACAGCTTGTAATCCAATTGGAACAGGATCCATTGCTGGAGTGTGGGCCACTTCTGTTGATCATCGTTATTTGTTAATTTGATACATTTACAGCACTGTTGAGCCTTACTGGCAGCAGGCAGACTTCCTATCGACTTTCCAGTTAATTAAACTGTACGTTTAGACTGGAGCCTGGGCGACATGTGAAGTGAGTCACCCCCATCTGTTTGATCAGCCCAAACTGGAGTTGTCAACTCTGGTTGGATATATTCCTGGATGCTTTCTCACATGATCCTCCTGCCTCCATCTGTCTTGCTCCTAAACTCTCACCATTGGTCACCTGGCATGTCCATCCTCATGGTGTACAGCCTTACTACACCAATCAGAAAGTGAATAGGTCGTTCATTACTCAATTGGATGATTCTTGACTCTCAGTCAAACAACCTTTATTTTAATGTCCAATGCATTTATAACTAATAAACAAAAGCATTCAAAGAAATTTAAATAAGAACAATTTTTTAATGCCCCAAGCTGTTTCTCCTGGATTGCTTGCAGCAGTGTCCTGGAGACTAATCATTAATTCCTGGAGACTTCAGGGCAAGCTTGAAGGGTATGAGAGGTATAGACAGGGTGGATAGCAAGAAGCTTTTTCCCAGAGTGGGGGATTCAATTACGAGGGGTCACGAGTTCAAAGTGAGAGGGGAAAAGTTTAGGGGGGATATGTGTGGAAAGTTCTTTACGCAGAGGGTGGTGGGTGCCTGGAACGCGTTGCCAGCGGAGTTGGTAGACGCGGGCACGTTAGCGTCTTTTAAGATGTATCTAGACAGATACATGAATGGGCTGGAAGCAAAGAGATACAGACCCTTAGAAAATAGGCGACAAGTTTAGATAGAGGATCTGGATCGGCGCAGGCTTGGGGGGCCGAAGGGCCTGTTCCTGTGCTGTAATTTTCTTTGTTCTTTGTTCTTTGGTAACCCAAGCCTGGGCTGCTTATCGAAAATAAACTACAGGCATTTTTCTGGAAACTATCTATAGTCTTTGGCCCGTTCAAAAAAAGCTCCACCATATCAAGTTAAGATGATCCATCAGCACCCCATCTCTGCCCACACACAAGGTGGAAAATTGAAAGGACTAGACCCACAGTTTCCCAATATACAGAGTCAGCGAGCGAGGATCAGTGCTCAAACTTCAACTGATTCACCCCTTCTCTTGTAAAACGTTGGCCAAAACCAGAATATCTTGTATCACATACAGAAGCTACTATTTCATTCCTCCTTTGAAGTGAGTTTAAACTGAGAAAAATGTTTCTCTATCCAACCAGCTTAATGTGCCACCTCCGAAGCAACATTTCACCAAAGCAAAATTTGGTGGCAGCAAAAGCAACGAAAAAGATTCAATAGTAGTTCAATTTTCTCTATCTTTCTGATCAAGCATCAAGTAAGGAATAAGGTTGAATTCCAGAACTGTAGAAATTTACAGCACAGGGGGTTTGCTTTTCAAGGTGCATTGCTCTCTGCCTCAACCAACCCCATTCCATATTCCAACAGCCCTTTGTGAAACAAAACTACCTGCTCACCCTCTCCTCAGTCTGTTAATGACTATCTTGTTACTAATTCTCCAAACAATGGAAGTAGTCTTTCACTATTCAGTGGGGGTTAAGTCGGGCCATGTAGCACCCCTTTGTTTTAGGCACTACGTGCTCATCTCAGGACTGAACGCGAGATCTGAGATGCTTGAGCAAAGTTCCGACAGGATGCCATCGTGGTAAAGCACAAACGAGAAGCATCCTTTATGCATGTCTGAAATGAGTGTTAGAAAATTTTCATATGCAAATAAGGGGTCGAGCACCTGCATCTGGTCCCCGCTGCAATCTTGGTTTGCTCTGATGCAGCTGGTGTCAGAGTTGGTTGCCTCCGGGAAAATTAATTCTGTATACCCCATAAGTAAAAACAGTACTGGTGATAATTTCCACCTCTCCTGATCCCGAGGTGTCCGACTTTCTTCCCGACCTGCCCTCCAGGCCACCTACCTCCGATATCCCTCCCCCTGACAACGCCCCTGCCTCCCCCCAGCTGCATTCTCAAGGCCTGCCAACTCCCTACCCGATCCCTGACAGCAAGAACAAAGAACAGTACAGCACAGGAACAGGTCATTCGGCCCTCCAAGCCTGCGCCGATCTTGATGCCTGCCTAAACTAAAATCTTCTGCACTTCCGGGGACTGTATCCCTCTATTCCCATCCTATTCATGTATTTGGCAAGATGCCTCTTAAACGTCTCTATGGTACATGCTTCCACCACCTTCCCCGGCAACAAGTTCCAGGCACTCATCACCCTCTGTGTAAAGAACTTGCCTCGCACATTCCCTCTAAACTTTGCCCCTCTCACCTTAAACCTATGTCCCCTAGTAACTGACTCTTCCACCCTGGGAAAAAGCTTTTGACTATCCACTCTGTCCATGCCGCTTATAACTTTGTAAACCTCTATCATGTCGCCCCTCCACCTCCGTCGTTCCAGTGAAAACAATCCGAGTTTATCCAACCATTCCTCATAGCTAATGCCCTCCAGACCAGGCAACATCCTGGTAAACCTCTTCTGTACCCTCTCCAAAGCCTCCACATCCTTCTGGTAGTGTGGCGACCAGAATTGCACGCAATATTCTAAGTGTGGCCTAACTAAAGTTCTGTACAGCAGTCCCAGCCCCCTCAGCAGTGCTCCCGAGGCCTGCGATCTCCCTACCTGATCCCCAACAGGAGTACCATATACTTTATGATGAGGTTTGAAGCCCAAGATCTGGGACTCTCAGACCTCACCACCTGAGCGTGGACTGTCAACATTGTATAGGTGAGATGCCTAAAAATGGGTGCACCTGAACTTATCCCCTCATTCTATCAAAAGCCTTTATAATTTCAACAACTTCCAGCAAGTCTTCTCTCAGCCCTCTCTACTCCAGTAGAAACGGACCTAGCATCTTATGTCACTGCTCATAACTATAGTTCCCCATCGTTGGCATTGTCCTGGTGAATCTACACTGTATGCCCTCTTTGGCTTTAATGTGCTTTCTATAATGGGCATCCAAAACTGGGCGCAATACTCGAACTGTAGTTAAACCAACGTTTTGTATAAATTCATCATTCCTGATTTGATTGTCTACTCTGTGCCCCTGTTGACAGGCTTCCTCACTGTTTGTCAAATCTCCTACTTCGTGCTGTCAGGAAAATTTGAAATTGTTTTCCTTCTAAGTTCGATTTATCATCCACTGATTTCAGAGATGCACATCGCTTCTTGTGTAGATCCTGCCTAACATACGGAAGTAAATAGAATATAATTATAAAGCAAAGCAAAAGAAAGTACTTGCATTTATAATGCACCTTTCATGATGTCTCAAAGCATTTTACAGCCAATGATGTACTTTTTGAAATGTAGCCACTGTTATAATGTAGGGAACACAGCAGCCAATTTGAGCACAGCAAGCTCCACATACAGCAATGCGATAATGACCCGATAATCTGTTTTTGTGATGTTGATTCAGGGATAAATGTTGGCCAGGACATCGGGGAGAACTCCCCTGCTCTTCTTCGAAATAGTACCATAGGATCTTTTACGTCCACCAGAGGACAGACGGGGCCTCGGTTTAACATCTCATTCAAAAGACGGTACCTCTGACTGTCCAGCAGGAAGTTGCCCACACAATTAGTAACCATCAAATTGAAGCAAAAACCAGTGAACCATTGAAGGAAAGAGTTGGAGGCCATGATGTGGGAATATGATTTATTTCTGGAAGAGTGAACCAAGATGGGCCAAATGTCCTTCCTCACCCATATATATTTTGTGATTTTGCAGGAACACGTGGCGTATTATTGGTAGCTAGATTTAGTGAACATCTTAAATCAGAATTAGGAGTTTCAAAATCCCCTTGCTTTTAAACAGACAGTACAGATTTGTCTGCCAATACTGCACTGTTTTGTTCCTTTAGACTTACATTAAAAAACTGCCTTCCTCTCATCACCAACCCCCTAATGGCTTGGCTAAAAATCAGTCCATTGTTCCATAATCCCCTCCTAGGCACAACAGCAGGAACAAGGCTGGAGGGGCACAGCAGAAGTCTGGCAGTCCGGCCCACCGGTCCCCTGCTGCCCAAATAGTCCCAGGTCGATGACAGCAGTGCTAATTCCCATGTCAGACGCTCCCCATCCAGTGACATTCTATGTAAAGTGTGCAAGAGTGCTCGCTGAGAGGCACTATTAATAGTATCATCAGCAAATTAGCCTCCAATTAAATAGACAGATCATAACACAATAAACCTCAGCGGTGGTGCAGCAGCAAAATGGCTCAGTACTTAGCCGTGCTGCCACAGTCCTGTCAGGATTCACCTCACAGACACAACAGATTATATCAGATACAGAGAACACCACCACCATCCACTGTATGTTGTATCGCAGTGAGAACTACTTGTGCGGTCATTTGCTAGTCATAAGCCTTAACGCCACAGCATTTTCATTACAATAATTATCCCTATCATTCATGCAACAGAGGTGAAACAACTGATATGAAGCATTAAAAGCTGTAATTTGCTCAAGGTGAGAGCAATCTGGCCACCTAACGTCAGCACCGAGCATTCCCCAAACTATGGTCTGATGCAGTTAAGGTGCCTTAGCTATTCCACAACAAATGAAGAACATGCGACACTACCCCAATGGGAGTTTTTTTTAATTCCCATGTTCTCTGGATCCTTATTGCCTGCTGGAGTCAGGCTGGCATCTTATGCCAAATTACTGCCAGATCAGTTGTGTGGCTGCCACCTTCATACTACTCAGGCTAATTTAACTTAGGGCATCTTATCTGAGCTGCAGCCGAACTTGGAGCTCTCAGGCCAGTCTGCTGATTCTCTGCCTCGCATGATCCCCACATATTGTTAAATCAGAGCATAATCTTGAGTGTTTAAGGAGCGTGTTCTTCAGGAAACAACATAACTGGCTATGACCTTTAGGAATACAACTGGTTAAAGTTTGCCTCATTAAAATAATCCCTTGCTCATATTGACAGCAGATGGAAATTTAGCAGCAAGCGTGTGATGCATAAATCATCCTACTTTCCTTCAAGGAGCAAAACATATTTGTATCTAATGATCCTCTTCAATACCTGGAGAAAGACTCTGTCAGGATAATTTGACTCTGAGTCTTCATTTGGTTTGGAGTCTGTCCAAAACACAGTCAGCCTTCTTGGGGCAAATTAAAGAAAGCCCCCCCCCCCCCCCCTGCTCCCCACTCCCACCCCCTCCAAGTCCCACATTACATTTACATTTGCCTCAGAACAGGACATTGTAACTGGAGTGTAACTGGCCCTTCACTGGAGAGACTAACATTTGGAATTGTGAATCAACATATAAAGTAAGGAAAACATTTTTTTTTTTGAGTGGTGTGCATGATGGTTAAGATTTTGCCTTGTGGCCATCCAATTCCTGGAACACCTTCCTGATTGTGGCTTCTTAGAAAGCTCTGGTGCTAAGAGATCGCTATCATTTTTAATTTTGCCCATATTGCTCCTGAAGCTGTGGTTTCTTCTTGGGGTGTGATGTCATATGTTCCAGAAGCATTTCAGGTAAGTGGTCATTTCCCAAGTCGATTATGGAAGGCTATTTTCCCATCGAAGGCCAGTCCTGGCCTCACCTGATACTCACGTATGGGCACTTTGAGCAGGGAGGCAGCAGCCGGGACCCTGGCTCATTTCTCTCTCCTTGACCCACTGGCATTTTAATGCCCCTACTGCCACGACAGATTGGCTGATTCAACATAAACCAGGGATCAAGTCAGAAACCTTCCGCTCTGTGTGACTCTGCTATTTACCAGATAAACACATGGAACTGAGGAGACGGGAGTGGAAGGGAAGAGATGGTTATATATTTTGATAGGCTTGTGGCCTACCCCTTCTCGAGGCCCTGTTGTTAAATTCTTACTCTAAGACCAAATCTTTCAGTTTCCCACCCTTTGCTGATTCACAATTCTACAATTCAATAACTGTCATTTACCTGGTCCTAGTGTGACTGACAGAGGAAGACTTCAGATACACTGGCTCCAGGTCCAGCAACACTCGATTTTAAAATTCTCTACCTCATGTTCAAATCCCTCCATGGTCTTACCCCTCCCTAACTCTGTAACCTCCTCCAGCCCTATAACTCTCTGAGATCTCTGCACTTTCCTAATTCCGGTCTTGAGCTTCCCTGATTTTAATAGCTCCACCATTGGCAGCCATGCCTTCAGGTGCCTAGTCACTAAACTCTGGAATTCTCTCCCTAAACCTCTCCATCTCTATATCTCCCTCCCCTCCTTAAAACTTACTTCTGTGACCAAACTTTTGGCCACCTGTCTTAATTTTTCCTTATGTGCCAAATTTTGCCTGATAACACTCCTGTGAAGGGCTTTGGGATATTTTGTTACATTAAAGGTGCTGTATAAATGCAAGTTGTTGTTGCTGTGTTACATTCGTTTATATGAGGTGAATTTGAATGCTACCGGTATAGAGATGTGCAGACAGAGAAAACAGGGCGTTCAGCCTGACTGATAACATTAATGGAGGGAGAATCGTGTGGAAGAGGAATCAGGAATGCTGGGCTTTGTGCCAGCATTCTCTAAATGTGCTTCCATTGCCCGATGTTTTGCCCTTACATTCAGTAGTCTGGCTCCTTTCTGATTCTCAGACCACAGAAAGTCGCTCATTGTAGTATTTTCTGATGTGGATTACGATGATTGTCTTCTGGTGACATCTTGTATATCTGTTCCAATTTAACTAATGCATATTTTATAAGCAAAAATATGGTACTGATACAAAAACCATTATTAATTCAGTAAAATCGGTACCTGTTAAATCCTTCACAGGCTGCAGCCATATAGTTTATCTCTACTCTGCGCATGGGGCTCTAATTACAGGTTTCACTGAATGAAGATCTTTGAAATGTTTTGTTGCAGCTTGCTTGTCTAATCGACTCAAAAGGTCTGCAGTGGAGGCTCATTCACTAATGAATAAGGATCTCAATTTCTCGTGAATAGAACTAAGACAGCAACACTCCTCTGGGTTTAATGAGCTTTAGGGAAAATATTTAATATACATCTCAGGTTTCCAGTTACAGAGTGATTTTATCACTGTTCAGTGTAATGACCAGTCCATTGCTATTCGCTTATGTTCACTATGCCAAACTCCTTCGAAATTGAAACAGTATGTGCCCATATGCAGCAAGACCTGGACGGTAACAAAAACAAGAAATGCTGGATTCACTCAGCAGGTCTGCCAGCATCTGTGGAAAGAGAAGCAGAGTTAACGTTTCGGGTCAGTGACCCTTCTTCGGAACAACAACAGACCTGGACGGTATTCAGGCTTGGGCTGATAGGTGGTAAGAAACATTTGTGCCACACAAGTACCAGGCAAGAACCATCTCCAACAAGACAGAATCTAACCATCTTCCCTTGACATTCAATGGCATTAGCATCACTGAATCCCCCACCATCAACATCCTGGGGATTACCATTGACCAGAAACTGAACTGGACCAGTCATGTAAGTACTGTGCTACAAGAGCAGGTCAGAGGCTGGGAATCCTGCGGCGAGTAATTCACCACCTTACTCCCCAAAGCCTATCTGCCATCTACAAGGCACAAGTCAAGAGTGTGATGGAATACTCTCCACTTGCCTAAATGGGTGCAGCTCCAACAACACTCAAGAAGCTCGACACCATCCAGGACAAAGCAACCCACTTGACTGGCACCATATCCTCCATCTTCAACATTCACTCCCTGCACCACCAATGCACAGTGGCAGCAGTGTGTACCATCTACAAGATGCACTGCAGCAACTCACCAAGACTTCTTCGACAGCACCTTCCAAACCCGCGACCTCTACCATCTAGAAGGACAAGTGCGGCGGACGCATGGGAGCACCACCATCTGCAAGTTCCCCTCCAAGTCACACATGATACTAACTTAGAAATCTATCTTTGTTCCTTCATGGTCACTGGGTCAGAATCCTGGAACCCCCTACGTAACAACATTGTGGGAGTACCTTCACCACATGGACTGCAGCAGTTTAAGAAGGCAGCTCACTGCCACCTTCTCAGGAGCAATTAGGAATGGGCAATAAATGTTGGCTTTACCAGCAATGCCCATACACCATGAATGAATAAATAAAAAAAATGTTACATGCTGTTATCACAACTTGTAAGATCTACACTAGTGTATTTTTACAGTACAGGAACAGGCCATTCGACCCAATTGGTCCATATATTTATTGCTCCACATGAGCCTCCTCCCAACCTTCTCCATCTAACTCTATCAGCATATACTTCTATTCTTTTCTTGCTTTTGTACTTGCCTAGCTTTCCCTTAATTGCATCTATTATTTGCCTCAACTATTCCTTGTGGTATGGAGTTGCACATTCTCACTACTCTCTGAGTAAAGAAATTTCTCCTGATTTCATTATTAGATTTATTAGTGACGATCTTATATTTATGGCCCCTAGTTTTGATCTACCCCACAAGTGGAAACATTTTCTCTATGTCTATCCTATCAAACCCCATGATAATTTTAAAGACCAGATCAGATCAGCCCTCAGCCTTCTCATTTCTAGAGAAAAGAGCCCCAGCCTGTTCAATCTTTTCTGATAGTTATAACCTCTCAGTTCCGGTTTCTTTTAAGTGTAATAAACCCAGCTGAGGTCAGTGAAAGGTTAATTGAATTAATAGTTTTGTTCTGGATCTTCAGTCTATGGTCCATATTATTATAAGGTTCATCTACCCCATCCAACAATGATGTTTGACTGTATATGGGACTGAGCTAACCTCTGTAGGATTCTATGTTTCACTGCTAACAGTTCTATGTGACTTTTTTCTAAAAGTTTTCCTTTCGATTGGTACAGACAGAAGTGTCCCTGGCTTCTTATTTTGTATTAATAATAGTTGCTTCAGATAAGTTGTCCAAATCTGACCACAGAAGTTTGTAATATTCTGAATAATATGTGTTTGTATTCCATGGGCAGCCGTACAACATTGGTTCAAATTTGGGCTCCCTCCAAATTTCTTTCTGTTTGTGTTTCCATAAAATCTGTTTTCAGAAGTGGGGATGTGTAAAATTCTGTGGAGAGAGGCTCACCTCGACCCGTGACGTCGAAAAGGGCCTGCTGCAAATTACCGGCTGCGGGGGGACCTTGGTGCAGTCCCCTGCCGCATGGCGGCAGCACACCAATTACAATATGTTAAACGGTACTTACCTCTGCAGATTATGCAGCCCGGGGCCTCTCCATGGACACCTGGGTGACCACCAGATGGAGCAGGAGGCGCAGGCAGGTAGTGCAGCAGTCCCCTGTGGCCATCCCCCTCTCAAACAGATATACCGCTTTGGATACTGTTGGGGGGGATGACCTCCCAGGGGAAAGCAGCAACAGCCAAGTTCGTGGCACCACGGAGGGCTCTGCTGCACAGCAGGGAAGGAAAAGGGGTGGAAGAGCTGTAGTGAGAGGGGATTCAATCGTAAGGGGTGCAGATTGACATTTCTGTGGCTGCAAACGTGACTCCAAGATGGTATGTTACCTCCCTGGTGCTAGGGTCAAGGATGTCACGGAGCAGCTGCAGGATATTCTGAAGGGGGAGGATGAGCAGTCAGAGGTCATGGTACACATTGGTACCAATGACATAGGTAGAAAGAGGGATGAGGTCCTGCAACAAGAATTTAGGGAGCTAGGCAGCAGATTAAAAAGCAGGACTTCAAAGGTTGTAATCTCTGGATTACTCCCTGCGCCATGTGCTGGCGAGTATAGGAATAGGAGAATAGAGCAGATGAATGCGTGGCTGAGGAGATGGTGCAGGAGGGAGGGCTTTAGGTTCCTGGATCACTGGGTCTGTTTCTGGCAAAGGTGGGACCTGTACAAGTTGGATGGGTTGCACCTGAACTGGAACGGGACCACCATCCTTGCTGGGAGGTTTGCTAGTGCTGTTGGGAGGGATGGGTTTAAACTAATTTGGCAGGGGGATGGGATCCAGAGTGGAGACACAGTAGGGGGTGAGGCACAGCCAAACATAGAAGAGAAATTGAATTAGTCTGGAAGGCAGAGCAAATATTGACCTGTGAAGGCACAAGTGAAAAATGCAAGGCTGGATTGCATATACTTTAATGCAAGGAGTCTTACTAATAAGGCAGATGAATTGAGGGCATTGATTAGCACATGGGATTATGATATTATTGCTATCACAGAGACATGGCTGAGGGAGGGGCAGGACTGGCAACTCAATATTCTAGGGTATAGAATCTTCAGGCATGATAGGGGAGGGGATAAAAGAGGAGGTGGTATCGCACTGTTGATCACGGACTCAATTACTGCAGTAAGGAGGGATGATATCTTAGAAGGTTCCTCAAATGAGGCCGTATGGGTAGAACTTAAGAACAAAAGTGGGGGCAATCACTTGGCTGGGCATATACTACAGGCCTCCAAACAGTCAGGGAGCGATCGAGGAACAGGCAAATCTCAGAGAGGTGTAAAAATAATAGGGTAATAATAGTAGGGGATTTCAACTTACCTACTATCAACTGGGATAGTCTTTGTGCAAAAGGCTTAAATGGGGAGGAATTCTTAAAATGCATACAGGAGAGCTTTTTGAGCCAGTACATAGAAAGTCCTATGAGAAAAGGGGCAGTAGTGGATCTAATCCTAGGGAATGAAGTGGTAGAAGTATTAGTGGGGGAGCATTTCGGGGATAGTGACCATAACTCTGTAAGATTTAAGGTAGTTATAGAAAAGGACAAAGACGGGCCAGAAATAAAGGTACTGAATTGGGGGAAGGCCGATTTCAATATGATAAAACAGGATCTGGCCAAATTGGACTGGGAGCAGCTACTTCTAGGAAAGTCTACATCAGACCAGTGGGAGGCATTCAAAGAGGAAATAGTGAGAGTTCAGGGCCAACATGTTACCATTAAGGTCAAGGGTAGGACCATCAAGTCCAGGGAACCCTGGATGTCAAGGGATATAGAGTATTGGATCAGGAAAAAGGAGGCTTATGGCAGATTTGGAGCACTGAAAACAGCGGAGGCATTAGAGGAGTATAGAAAGTGTAGGGGGATACTGAAAAAAGTAATTCGGAGAGCGAAGAGGGGACATGAAAAAACATTGGCGGTCAATATAAAGAAAAATCCTAATGCGTTTTATAAGTATATTAAGGGTGAGAGGATAATCAGGGAAAGAGTAGGGCCCATTATGGACCAAAGTGGCAATCTGTGTGTGGAGCCGGAGGACATAGGTGATGGTTTAAATGATTACTTTTCATCTGTTTTCACTGTGGAGAACGACGATGTGGGAGTAGAGATCGGGGGGGGGATTGCGATATACTTGAACATAGTAACATTGAAAGGGAGGAAGTATTAGATGCTTTAGTGGGCTTAAAAGTGGATAAATCCCCAGGCCCAGATGAGATGTATCCCAAGCTGTTGTGTGAGGCAAGGGAGCAGATAGCAGGGGAATCTGACACAAATTTTCAGATCCTCTCTGGTCACGGGAGAGGTGCCAGAGGACTGGAGGACAGCGAATGTGGTACCATTATTCAAGAAGGGTAGCAGGGATAGACCAGGTAATTACAGGCCAGTGAGTCTAACATTAGTGGTTGGGTAACTATTGGACAAAATTCTGAGAGACAGGATTCATCTCCACTTGGAGAGGCAGGGATTAATCAGGGATAGTCAGCATGGCTTTGTCAGGGGGAGATCATGTCTAACTAACTTGATTGAATTTTTCGAGGAGGTGACTAGATGTGTAGATGAGGGGTAAAGCAGTTGATGTAGTCGACATGGACGTCTTGAATTTTTCGAGGAGGTGACTAGATGTGTAGATGAGGGTAAAGCAGTTGATGTAGTCTACATGGACGTCAGTAAGGCTTTTGATAAGGTCTCGCACGGGAGATCGGTTCAGAAGGTAAGAGCCCATGTGATCCAGGGCAATTTGGCAAATTGGATCCAAAATTGGCTTGGTGGTAGGAAACAGAGGGTGATGGTCGAGGGTTGTTTTTGCGAGTGGAAACCTGTGACCAGTGGTGTACCACAGGGATCGGTGCTGGAACCCTTGCTGTTTGTCGTGTACGTTCATGATTTAGACATGAATATAGGAAGTATGATAAGTAAGCTTGCAGATGACACGAAAATTGTTGGTGTCGTAAATAGTGAGGAGGAAAGCCTTAGATTACAGGACGATATAGATGGGCTGGTAAGATGGGCGGAGCAGTGGCAAATGGAATTTAATCCTGAGAAGTGTGAGGTGATGCATTTTGGAAAGACTAACAAGGAAAGGGAATATACAATGGATGGTAGGACCCTAGGAAGTACAGAAGGTCAGAGGGACCTTGGTGTACTTGTCCATAGATCGCTGAAGGCAGCAGCACAGGTAGATAAGGTGGTTAGGAAAGCATATGGGATATTTGCCTTTATTAGCCGAGGCATAGAATATAAGTGCAGGGAGGTTATGATGGAGCTGTATAAAACACTAGTTATGCCAGAGCTGGAGTATTGTGTACAGTTCTGGTCACCACACTATAGGAAGGATGTGATTGCACTGGAGAGGGTGCAGAGGAGATTCACCAGGATGTTGCCTGGGCTGGAGCATTTCAGCTATGAAAAGAGTCTGAAAAGGCTAGGGTTGTTTTCCTTAGAACAGAGAAGGATGAGGGGGGACATGATTGAGGTATACAAAATTATGAGGGGCATTGATAGGTTAGATAGGAAGAAACTTTTTCCCTTAGCGGAGGTGTCAATAACCAGGGGGCATAGATTTAAGGTAAGGGGCAGGAGTTTAGAGGGGATTTGAGGAAAGAAAATTTCACGCCGAGGGTGGTTGGAATCTGGAACGCACTGCCTGAAGTGGTGGTAGAGGCAGGAACCCTCACAACATTCAAGAAGTATTTAGATGAGCACTTGAAATGCCATAGCATACAAGGCTACGGGCCAAGTGCTGGAAAATGGGACTAAAATAGTTAGGTGCTTGATGGCCGGCACAGACACAATGGGCCGAAGGGCCTGTTTCTGTGCTGTATAACTGTATGACTCTATGACTATGATCTCCAGATTTTTCACTGAACGGGCGGCTGTCACGTGCCGCCCTGTTCATTATTTGAAAAGCCGGTGGGTCCTCAGAGGCAGAAGGTTTTGAGGCAGATGGTAAGTTCCTTTTCACTTTGCATACTGGAAGGGATGAGGGAGGGGGGATACACCGGGTTCTTACTCTGCATTCATAAAGGGAGGAGGGAGGGGGATACACAGGGGTCCCACTCTGCATACTGGAAGGGAGGAGGGAGGGGGTCTGGGATTACTAGAGGGAAAGCTCTGCTGGCATGAAGGGAGGTACTGTGTACCTTCTCTCCGTTAACAGTGTACGCTCTGTGTTTGTTCATGTTTGTGAAGAAGCAATGGCACACTAGGCACCCCATGTGTGGGGAAGGTGCCAGAAAGGGCAGGAGCATTAAGGTCATATGGATGGTGGGGGCAATCGATTCAACTGGTAGGATCTTGATGTGGTAATGATGTGCCACTCAGTGTTGGCCAAGATGGGCAATGCCATGGCACGTCACATAGTTGATCCATGAAAGCAGCTGATGTACCCGTCAACACCAATCCCTGCCCTGTTAGGAACCTTCGAATACATGAAAGGTTCAACTTTATTTATCACATGGAAATAAGTATGGCTCATCCTACATTGTGTGATCCTCTGCACGTGAGGATCCGTATGCACCAGAGGTAATATCAACAGGCAGGTGTGATCCACGTAGAGGCCCCCGGTCATGAGCAGCAGCCCCTAAGGGAAGCTCACCATTACAGTCGCCATGCATCTACAGGCCCCACATGACATGCCATCGGATGTCAGAGCACCACCATTGCCAGAGAACCATAGGTTGTAAAGTTCGTAGACTGCACTCATGTGGTCATCAGGCCTCCTGCCAGGCTACCACCTGCAGATGTCACCATTAAAGGAATCCTCTCAATTTAAGTGAAGCTGGCATGTGATCACTGCAGATGTTTCATGCAAATCTGTTACCGCTTCTCAGGCACCTGCCATGACACCTGGGACCTGCGCCAGTTCCAGCTGCCACCGCTGTTCACTGAACTGGCTCAGATGGAGGGGTGGCTTCTTGGAGATAAGGACTATCCTTTACAGACATGGCTCCCGACACTGGTGAGAGACTCCATCACTGCTGCAGAGGAGCGATACAACACCAGCCACTGAGCTACATGAGTCACCATTGAGCAGGAGATCGGCATGCTGAAAGAGGACCTCCAACACCTGTACGGATAGGGTGATGCCCTGTTCTACAGGCCGAAAAGGCCAGCTCCTTTCTTCGCTGCTCTGCAGAACTACGCACCCAATAGGGGCCAGGCCTTTCATGATGAGGAGAGACATCAACAGGATTCCTCCTCGGACTATGAGGACGCTGAGGACCTACACCATGAAAGAAGCATGGCAGGACAGACGGCACCCAGGTTCTGCCTGCAGGGCTAGCAGTGAGCTAGGGATGTACGGCAGCAGCATATCAGACAAAGGCTGTCTGCTCCATAGGAAGCGACATGAGCTCTGCAAGCCACACATCACCCTCGCTCACCTGCTGTGCACCAGTCCATGTCTGCAGCATCTCGGTGTAAACCATTAGAGGTAGCAGCTGACTGAGCCAATATCCATATCACTGCATCTGTGGAGACACTCATGAGTAATGGTGGCATTGCAATGATATTATTACATAGGTTGGCTCTCCTGAAGGGCCAATAGTGCAAAGGGATGTGAGATTGGCGCTACATGCTGGCACACATCATTCACACAGAGAAAAGGACACACATGTTGGTGAGGAACATTTAGTGAAAGATGTATTTACTTTGCTGTCACACCTGTGCATTCCCATTTGTGTCAGTGTGTTCTCTGTAAACCTCTGTAATACCTTTTATGGTCTATTTAAGTCTCGCATCCTGGAATGTGTAAAATTAAGATTATTCACCCAGGTGCAGCACGCCTACAAGAAGAAATATTACACTTGAGTGGAAGAAGAGGATCGCAACTTCACAGGACACTGGGACACAGCAGGGTAAGTATGTGGCAGCAAAGTGGAAAGTGCTGGGGTAACTCAGCAGGTCAGGCAGCATCTGTGGAGACTCTGCTTCTCTCTCCACAGATGCTGCCTGACCTGCTGGATTTCTGCAGCACTTTCTGCTTTGCTTCCAGATTGACAGCAGCCCCACTCTTCAGCAGTCAGGTAAGTATTTCTTTGACAGCTGTTAGGAAGCAGGTGCTGGGGCGCTTAAAATAGGGCCCCAGTACCTGCTGCATAGCTGTCAAAGGGTTCCTCACTGTGATGAATGTCCCGTCTCTCCCCACATAATATCGGGGGGGGGGGGGGGGGGGGGTAGCTCGGCGCAGTGATGCTAATGAGCCCCCGCGCGTAATAACGTGGGGGCTCTGCGGCGGCCGCTAAATGCGGGCACCCTGCTGAGTTTAAAGGGCGCCACCACACAATGTGGCGCCCGGATAAAATTCAGCCCCTGATTTGTGGCTTGTAGGTGGTGGACACACTTTGGGGAATGAAGAGGTGAATTAGTCGCCGCAGAATTCCCAGCCTCTGACCTGCTCTTGTAACCACAGTATTTATATGGCTGGTCCAGTTAAGTTTCTGGTCCAAGGTAACCCCCAGGATGTTGATGGTGGGGCAATTGGTGATGGTAATGCCATTGAATGCCAGGGGGAGGGGGTTCAGAAGTGTCAGTAGTACTAGTAAGCTCACTGGCCTGAAATGCACACTCATTTTCTAAAGGTTTGCAAACAATAATTAATAATGTATTATTTTATGCCAATACCATTTCTGTTTATACTCACCGCAAGAGTGAGTAAAACCAGAACACTTCAAAGGTATTCATGAAACATTTGTTTTGCTGTAATGAGGTTTTGCTTACATGGGAAGGCTGCAAAAGAGATCAGTAACTCAATCCCCATAAAATCTGCTGTTGATAGAATCACTGATATAATGCAATTGGTTCTGCAGTACTGTTATTGCGTGGTCCCATGCTCTCCCCTGGTGATACCCTCAGTCAGAAGGTAGAACGTAGAAGAAGTGGGGGTGGAGTATGTTGCTGAGAGAGGGACTTGAGGTTTATTGGGGGAAGAAAAGGATTGTTGTTAGAATATAAATACATACAACAGATTGGGTAATGGAGTGATCATGGTAGTGGACTAAATGTTGTGAGTTCAAGTCCCATTACGGCTGGTGATGAAATTTAACTAAATAAATCTAGTAATCTCTGAGTTTGTTGCCCAATTACAGGTTGACTAATGTCCATCAGAGAGGGGATGCTGCCACACTATGAGGTTGATTTTAACTTTATCCAGTGGTGTGAAATGTACAATATTGAATTAACTGCCTGTTATACACAGCTCCCAGTATTCCAGTCCCTGAGGTCAATGGAGGGTAGAAATGTTGTCAATTCAATATCCCCATTCACACCATTATTCAAAGTTAGAATTGCCCCCATGATGTTTGACACTTTATGGCCTAGCAAGCCATTCAGCTTTGCCACCGATAGTTAAGTAATTTTATACTGACTACCATCACCAGCGGTTCACATTGAAGGCCCACCACCACCTTCACAGGGCATTTGGGGAATGGCCAAACTGCTTTTTGATAGTTGACACTGTTACAGATGCTGCCACTGCTGCAATAAACACTCCCGGACTGTTAATATAGCAGTTCTGAAGCTGGGATTTCGGGCCAGGTTGCCCCTATTATATCCTATTATTATCTTATTATAGGAACTCAATTTGCCTCAGGAATGCCCCTTTAAGCCTGGCCAAATTGAATTCACTTATTAACACTGAGTCAAGTTTGCAAGGTTAATGCCAAGTCTTTATGAAAGAAAGCAGAAGATGTTTAGTCCTGCGACAGCACGACATTTCCAGGCCCCCTACAGGACAGGTAAATTAGCAAGATGATGTCCCCAGGACAGAGCCTTGCTCAAAGGGGCACAGTTCAAAGAACTGGCCATGGAGCTCAGCAACCACATTCTCCAGTCCTAACGTTCTGCCACTATATCTTATTCACCAGACCCATGAATTAAATACTTGAATTTCTCTGATCCATGGCAGGAAACATTGCCTTTCTGAACTTGGCCAATAATTCCTTGATGAGCACTCCAATTATTGACTACATTCCCACACAATAAATAAACCACACCATTAAGAGTAAGTACGCATCCTGAAATGAATCCAGTATTTTTCTTTGATTGATGGTTAGAGTTAGATATTTTCTCATTCACAAGCACCATCCATGGGGCCCTGTCCAACTGCCATTTGAACAATAAATGCAGTAGACAAATCAGGGCAGTAATACAGGCAAGGCAATCCTCTGTTTTGGGGATGTTGCTGTGTGCAAATTGAATACCACATTACCTACATTACAACCGTGATAACGCTCCTCCGCTGGATGAGAAAGGTTTGGGATGTCCTGAGGATGTGATAGTATTCTATATAAATGTAAATTCTTTCTCATCACAATATCAGTACAGTCAGTCTTTTTGTAGATCAGCTGCGGCTGGTCATTTCTTCTTGGCAGTAACTATTAATTATGTGCTAATATATGGCAAATAAATAGATCAGGTCAAATGGACATCACTGATAAAAAGTAGATATGTTGCAGGGCCCAACTGGATCCCCTTGCAGCACACTCACAGCACTAAGCCCCATGCCAGAGACTTCAGCACACAATTCAGGCTGACACTCCCAGTGCAGCACTAATGTTGGAGGGACCAACTTTTGGATGAGACGCTAAACCGAGACCCCCCCATTTGCCGTCTCAGGTGGACATAAAAGATCCCGTGGCACTATTTCGAAGAAGAGCGGGGAGTTCTCCCTGGTGAGCTGGGCCAATATCCTTCAACCAACATCACAAAAACTGGTCATTATCACATGGCTGTTTGTGGTATCCTACTGTGCACAAATTGACAGTGTCACACCCATGCATTCCGAACTTATGAACTATAAAATGAAGTAAGCCTGAAACGGACACTTTTCTTGTAAACAAAGCAGAGTAAGAGGTCAGGTGACCTTTCCTTTTCTGCCACTACACATAAGAACTACAAGAAACCTGAGCTAATTTTCATGACCGGACAAGTCTTGGAGAAGTCATTAAAATACAAACGACCTTTCTGTGGTAATGGCTGCTTCTTTCCACCTGATTGGGTTGACAATACTGTTGCAGACTTTTGGACTTCAAACTCAAATTCCAAAGAATGGGTGTAAAACGCTAGACTTTATCAAGGTGAGATGAGGTTGAATGACACCCGGACTCCATTGTCTAACAATGGCCTCACCATCAGAAACCATTTATGAGGACAATGGAAAGAGAAACTTTTGTCGCATGACAGAAACTAGGTTTCTGATAAGGAGCTTTAATAAAGGTATATTCTAGGCAGACAAAGGAGATCCACATATGCTGTCGAAAACAAAGGACCGTGCCTAACATTACCAGCTTTGAAATACAGGTAGGCAGTGACTGGAATCTCCCTACCTGAGAAATCGTACCAGGACTTTGTCATTGACCTTTTAGCTGGAATATAACAAGAGCAGTCTGCAACAGCACATCCATCTTCCTGAACCTCTCAAGTCTCTCTTCAGTGAACAAAGGGAAAGATTACAGGTCTGCATCGTTTTAAGTCTTCACCGCAGGGAAAAGCAGAGAAGTCTCTAAAACATCAGACCCAACGCACATTATCTTTATAATCTCTTTTCTTGAGTGTGTGTGTGTGTGTTTATCTGTATGGGTGTGAGAGTGGGTGTTGTTGCATATATTTCGGGTGTTGCATAATAAACATTTATCTTTCTTTTAAACTTATGAGAAAACCTGTCATTTGTTCTTGACAATTAAAGCACTCAGTGGTTAAAAAAAATCCTTTTCCTTCGGCAAAATAACATGTTGTCTTCAGTCAGTCAAGGGGTGAAAAGGGGGAAACATCACCATCATCTCTCACAAGTCCGTAACAACAGCCGTACTTCCTACATTACGACAGTGACTACACTTCAAAAGCACTTTGGGACATTCTGAGACTGCGAAAGGCACTGCATAAATGCAAGTTCTTTCTTTATTCAGGAACTGAACGTAAGCTTCTGTTCATGGGAATAAACTATTGTAAATGGGAATCAACCAGCAGTTAGGTGTTTTGTATTCATCGTGCTTCTCTCTTGAAAACAAAAATAAAGAGGTTTGATACAATCCAAATGAAAAGTCAGTTGATAGCCAAAGGATGAGCTGAACAGGATGATGATGCCAAATCTGAAGGAGACTATCTGATATCAGTACATTGATGGGAAGTTAGAAGCTCGGGATGGTAGGACTGTATCCCCTGAATAAATTATCCAAGGCTGCCAGAAATCAGTGCTGTGGTGTGCGGGAGAGAAGAAAGCTCAAGTCCTGTTAGATCAGCTACATAACGGCAAACATTGAAAGACACCTGTGATCTCAAGCTGAAGGGCAGTATGGATATACAAGTAAATCCCTCACACTGCTCAGCTACTTGGAATATAACGCAGAGATTATTGCCAACTGTATTAGTAGGCGGACAATTGACACTGTGTTCCATAGGATGCGTCCATCTGATTACTTTAACTGGGTTAGCGCACAGTGCAATATCGCAGCAACCCACTGATATTACTGAGACAGGAATCTTCTACATCTAGTGTCTGACAGCTAGAGTGAGCTGAACATCTTCATGTGTATATTATTCTGATCAAAAATATACATCTGTACTGGATCAAAGGAGGCAGGGAGTAATATTCTAAGCAATGAAAAACACATAATAATGTGCCCATTAAACTCAACTGTAACTGAAAAGGAGCTGGACTGTGACAGAGAGTAGCTGGGACAGGCTCTGTTGAGATTTGTGAGCACATTCAGATACAAATCAAATGATGTGTATCGATCGGCCCCACACTGAGTGTAGAGTCATGAATTTCAATTGCTGAAGGCCGTCCATCGTCCTATAGGGAGGGCGGCTGGTCCAAACATACAGCAAGTAAGGAGATGACAATAATTGGCACAGCTTCCTGAAAATGGGTCTGAGCTGATGAAAAGTTTCATGAATGAATCAAACATGGTCATTCCTCCCAATGTTAATTAAACAACTTTAAAATCGGAAAAATGGTGCCTTGCCTTCTTCGTTGTGTGCTTCCACTGCACACTGTTTGGATCTCATTTTGTCTATTAACACAATGGATCCCATTTTGTAATTAAACCTGCAAACTGAAGTTCATTGTGAACAGCCCAGAGGGCGAGTTGCAATACACACTTCTTTGCATTGATAGTTGGGGATTAGCAGATGTTCTATAACAGGCACAAGGCTTTGTTTCACACCTAGCACAGATACTATCAGATAATGGTCATGAAGGACAAAAAACCCAAAATTAATACACAAAAGTCATTTGCAACACAAAGCAGTCTAAAAATAATTGTTAAATATTAGTTAAAAAAAAGCAAAATACTGCGGATGCTGGAAATCTGAAATAAAAAAGCAAGTGCTGGAAATACTCATCAGGTCTGGCAGCATCTGTGGAGACAGAAACAGAATTAATGGGTGGAATTTTGTGCTGGTGGCGGGGGTCTCGACGTCGGGAGAAACCACGCCAAGATCCCCATGTTGGCTCTTGTATCCCAAAGTGCCCCAATCAGGCACTTAACTGGACAGAGACGGGCCTTCCGTAGGATTTAGGACCCTGTCACCAGAAGTCCCGGCTTTGCAGAGCATCAGCCAATCAGAGGCCGGCAGCTGCAGACGTGGTGGCTGCTGCTGTAGCTACAGCGACCAGACATCGAGAAGCGGTACTGGACGCAGGCTCAAGGTAGGTCAGGGCAGAAGGGGTCTTGCAGGGTAGGGGTTGTGGGGGGATGGGGGCAAGGGGTGTCAGCAGAAAGGGCAGGGGGGTGGCCCTCAGTGGGCCCACCCCCACTTCCCGATGCTGGGTCCCTCGTTCAGGCAGTAAGTGCCCACCCCCCCATAAGCCGGGAAGCAGCTCACACGGTTTTTCATGATGTGCTACCCGTGTGGCCCATCACACAGGTAAGTGCGGCTGTTGCAGAAAGAGGCCCTTAAATGGACGCTAATTACCCAGTTAAGGGCCTCAATTGGTGGCGGGGTGGGAAGGCCATTCACAGGCCTTCCTACCCTGACTAAATTTTGGCAGAGGCAGGATGGTGGTGGGGTCCTCCTACAGCCACCATCCCACCCGATTTTATGCTCTCCCTGTCTCCAAACCCGCTGCAGGGGAGAGCATAAAATTCCACTCAAAGTTTCATCAGAACTGGCAAAGGTTAGAAATGTAATAGGCTTTAAGCAAGTGAAAGGGGTTGGGGGGAAGAAGAACAAAAGGGAAGGTCTGTGATAGGGCAGAGGGCTGGAGAGATTAAATGCCATGGAATAAAAGGCAAAGGGAGTAGTAATAGCCGTAGTAAAAGTCAAAGTATTAGTCCAGAGAGAGTGTTAATGGCAGAATAATGAACAACTCTGTCCGAAAGCAAAAACAAAAACATATGTTAAGTATTAGTCTTTGGTTCCTTTGAGCGATGTCATTGGCCAATAGTAATCATGCACCATTCCAATAAATAGTGTCTCACACAAATAAGGAAGGAATGGTAGTGACATAAGTGCTTCAGTGGAAACCCATGATGATTACATAATGAGGGTAGAAATGGAAGCAGAGAAATAGGCAAAGTCTACCTGCCTCATTCCCAAACTCCTTTAGTGTTCAATATATAATTTGTGCCTTTCATTTCTCTAATTATGCCTTCTATTGTCTCATGATAAGATCAGTTGTGTATGTCTGTGCATGTGTGCGATTGTGTGTCTGTGTGCATGTGCATGTGTATGTGCGTGCATTTGTGTTTGTGTGTCTGTGTGCAGGTGTGTGTGCATTTATGTCTAGGTGTCTGTGTGCATTTATGCCTATGTGTCTGTGTGCATTTGTGTCTGTGTGCAGGTGTGTGTGTGGGCATTTATGCCTATGTGTCTGTGTGCATTTGTGTCTATGTGTGTGTAGGTGTGTGTGTGCATTTATGTCTAGGTGTCTGTGTGCATTTATGTCTATGTGTGTGTGTGCAAGTGTGTGTGTGTGCATATATGTCTATGTGACTGTGTGCAGGTGTGTGTGTGTGCAGGTGTGTGTGTGTGCATTTATGTCTATGTGCCTGTGTGTATTTATGTCTATGTGTGTATTTATGCCTATGTATCTGTGTGCATTTGTGTGTGTGTAGGTGTGTATGTGTGTCTGTGTGCATTTATGTCTGTATGTATTTATGCCTATGTATCTGTGTGCATTTGTGTGTGTGTAGGTGTGTCTGTGTGTCTGTGTGCATTTATGGCTGTGTGTATTTATGCCTATGTATCTGTGTGCATTTGTGTCTGTGTGTCTGCATGCAGGTGTGTGCACATTTAAGCCTATGTGTCTGTGTGCATTTGTGTCCATGTGTGTGTGTGTGTGTGTGTAGGGGTGTGTGTGTGTGTGTGTGCATTTATGTCTATGTGCCTGTGTGTATTTATGTCTATGTGTGTATTTATGCCTATGTATCTGTGTGCATTTATGTCTATGTGTGTGTGTGTGTGCGTGCATATATGCCTATGTGACTGTGTGCAGGTGTGTGTGTGCGTATTTATGCCTATGTATCTGTGTGCATTTGTGTGTGTGTGTCTGCATGCAGGTGTGTGCACATTTAAGCCTATGTGTCTGTGTGCATTTGTGTCTATGTGTGTGTAGGGGTGTGTGCGTGTGTGCATATATGTCTATGTGACTGTGTGCAGGTGTGTGTGTGTGCATTTATGTCTATGTGACTGTGTGCAGGTGTGTGTGTGTGCATTTATGTCTATGTGCCAGTGTGTATTTATGTCTATGTGTGTGTGTAGGTGTGTGTGTGTGCATATATGTCTGTGTGTTTTTGTGTGTATGCGTATTTGTGTGTATTTGTGCCTGTGTGCACTTATGGCTGTGCATGGGTGTGCATCTGCTTGGGTGTGTGTTCTGTTTCTCTTCCCTTTGTTATGTTCCTTTTTTAAATACTGTTTTTCTGTAAAATCTTGTAGTTCTAATGAAGGATCCACACTGGAAAGATAAATTCCTCTGTTCTCTCCACAAACACTGCTGAGTGTTTCCAGCATTTCCAGTTTCTTGTTTCAGTTATGACATGCTGGTCTTCTCACTTTTCTTTCTCGAAGTCTGATTGGCTCCTGCTGAGCATAGGACTCTGGGTAAGGCCCCACCTGCAGGCCAGGCTGGGCTGGGGATTGGTTGGCTCCCTTGGAACAACAATGGCAACTGTCTCCCTCCTGACATCAATTCCTTATTTTCATTAAAAGTATGCCCTATCTCCCTCCTCTTGATTGAGTTCCTGCTCTTCCAGTTCCTGTCTACTAGGCCATTACTCTCCTCACTCTGTATGCTCAGATCCCTGTTCTCCTAACATCACCAGTTCATCCTCCCTGGCCTTTCAAGCCTTGCACCCTGCTACTGTTTTGAATCCATTGCTATCTGAACGTGGGCCGATCTCTGCGCTATCTGAAGCCCAAATGCTATACTCTCTGCTCTGGTCTGAGGCAGCAATCCCAATGTGCAATAGTCTTAATTCTCAACCCACAAAATCCTCTACTTCTGCATTCAGCCCCACTAACATCTCTGTCCACTGATACCATGGGCTTTCCTGTTCCTGGATCCAGCAAGGCCTGCTCTCTAGGCTCTGAACTTTGCTTTCTCAGACCTGCTTGCATGCAGCCTTGGCCTTGTACTTTCTAACATTCCCAGGAAAACAACTCCAACCAACCCACCTCCCTGCCTGTTCAACTTTCTGGTCCCGTGTCCCTTCCCCAACCACATCCTGTGCTCTGCAGTGGGTTTCTTGCAGTGCCTGGGAGAGTTTGTATGAGCTACTGAAGAGATTGCTGCACTGTCAGAGGCACCATCTTTCAGACAAGACATTAAACCAAAGCCCTGTCTGCCCTCTCAGATGGATATAAACAATCTCATGGCACTATTTAAGGAACAGCAGGGGAGTTTTCCACTTGTCCTGCCCAATATTTATCCCTCAATCAACATCACAAAAACAGATTATCTGGTCATTATCACATTTCTGTTTGTGGGAGCTTGCTGTGCACAAATTGGCTGCTGAATTTCCTGCATTACAACAGTGACTACACTTCAAAAGTACTTCATTGGCTGTAAAGCACTTTGGGACATCCTGAGGTCATGCAAGTCTTTCTTATTACTCAAGTCAAAATAAAATTCCAGTCTTCCTGCCTGAAGTAGGGACTCTAGTTAAAATGAAGCATTCACTACAGCATCAAAAACTCCACCACAGTAATGAGAATAAATATGAATCCGTAGACCAGACTGGGAAAGTAACTTTGAGTCAAACAAGATGCTAAAAGTAACCTGCAGGCTTGGTTTGTGAAGAAGCTTAACAGCATGAGGCGGCGAAACTAAAGTTCCTGATAGAACTGTGACAGAATGTGAAACAAGCGTGTGAGAATCAACAGATGTAACACAACCAGCTGATAAATCTGACACAAAGAGAAGCTGGAAAGACACAGCGGGTCAGTCAGCATCTGTCGTATGAAGTGTGCAGCCAGCAGGCTGGCCTCACGTCCTTTTTCAGAATTGAAAGAAGAGATGAAGAAGCACGTCAACAGAATAAAAAAAAACCAGGAAGAGAGGGGAGAGAAAACCAAGGAAGTGAGAGATCACTGGATGACATGACAGATCATCTGTGGCAGGCTACAAGCAGAAGCAGTAAAGCAAGTAAAAGATGTCAAAAAAAAACAAAGGATGTGAGAAGCTGAAAGAAAAAGTGAGAAGATGGAAGAGATGGTGACGTAGAATCAAATTTGAAGTAGAACTGAAGATGGTGGTAAAGTGCAAAGTGTTTAGCAGCTCTGGAAAGCATAGGAAGAGATCAACAGCACTGGCCTGAGGAAGGGTCAAAGGTAACTGAACAAGATTGATGGCAGAATCAGATCACAGAACTGTACAAGGTTTAACACTATACAAGAACTGGTCGACATAAATATTCAATAGGACCAGCTGAGACAGTGAAGCATTCACCACGGTGTCAGAGCTGGATAATAAGTTACAGTCACACCTTTTTATTCCCATCAAACTCAGTTTTAAAGCTCCTTACGGAACATGTTTCAGCTGCTCCCAAATGTGAACTAAGGAACTAAGACTCCGTCTGTTAATAACCCTTTTTTTTAGACAGTAAGGGAATTTTTGAATAATAAGGGAATCAAGGGATATGAGAATACAATGGGAAATTGGAGTTGATGTCGAAGATCAGCATGATCTTATTGAATGGTGGAGTAGGCTCGAGGGGCCATATAGCCTACTCCTGTCCCTCTTACATTCATACATTCTTAAAACTTTGGAATTAAATGAAGTGGGATTCCCCAATTTCTAGCTCAGCTAATTTCTTTTGCTAAAATTAAGAAAAGGGGGAATTTCATCCCTTTAGTGTCGTTCTTAGGAGGCACATGTCAGGGAATGCAAACTCCTTCCTGTTACTCTCTGAAAGATTTGAAGTTCCTTGTTATCCAGACAATATTGGTGTTCTTCTCCACTTTGTTCCAATATGGGTAACCCCAGACTGCTATTATATGGGTGAGTAGTCCTGGGTTACGATAAATGGAAGGTGAGTAAAATAAAGAAAAGAAAGGAGAACCATGGTAACAGAAAGCTGGATACACCACTCTTCAGTAGTGTGGTGTTGATATAGAATTACATATTTACGCCATAGAAACAGGCCATTCAGCCCAACTGGTCGATGCTATGGTTTATGTTCCACACAAGCCTCCTCCTACCCTACTTCATCTCACCCAATCAACCTATCCCTCTCTTCCTTTCTCTCTCATGTAGCTTTCCCTAAAACGTATGAACTACTCCCTGTGGTAGCAAATTCCACTCTCTGGATGAAGACGTTTCTCCTGAATTCCCAATTGGATTTATTAGTGACTATTTTATATTTATGGCCTCCAGTTCCGATCTCGGCCACAAGTGGAAACATCTTCTTTATGTCTACCCTATCAAACCCCTTCATAATTTTAAAGACCTCTATCAGGTCACCCCTCAGCCTTCTATCTTCCAGAGAAAATTAACCCTAACCTGCTCAGTCTTTCATACTTCTTTCACATAATGAACATCATGTTTACAACAGGTCTAAACCAACATGTTGGATTCTTGTTGGTGGTGCAATATGGTAAAATATTGGTATGCTGATAAAAAAACATTGATTTGCATAGCTATTTAATATTGATTCCCCAATTGTCCAATATAATGGGCAAATTAACATAATGCACATAATCAGGTGGAAATGATTCTAGTTTTATCAACTAGTCTGTCAGTGAATTCTGTCACATTGTTCTGTTGATTAGTTCCACAACACAGTAATATCCGCTGCTTTTGCCAAGGTCCGTACAATGTGCTTCTTACATACCTCTCACTCAGTTTTATCAACTCCTTCATTACTTCTGTCACTTATTTAGTGGTGCCATTTACTTCTATCAGCCAGTTGTGGCAGCTGCCACTTCTCTGTTTCACTATTACAGTTCCACTATTTTTGTCAGATACCTCAGTTACATAATCCTCTGAAATCAACTTCATGTTTCGTTTTGTTTTATGGTTTTGCTTTGTCACATTCTTTCATTGACTGGATCTGAAGATTAGTTTTCTTGGTTTTAACAGTTCTGAATGATGCTTTCGATTAATCTTGCTATCTGGCACTCATCTTAATGTCCTTGTTCTGTTGACTAGCTCCTATGGTTCTTTGCTTTTCGGTTTAGTTAGCTGAATTGTTCTCACAGCTCAAATTTCTTGCATCATTTGGTTGTGAATAAAAAGAAAAGAAATCAGTGACTGCTGGGATTCGGAACTAAAGGCTGAAATTCTTGAAATACACAGCAGGTCAGTCAGCATCTGGAGAGAAAAAGAACACGTTATCATATTAGGTATTGACTCGGTGATGGAACTGGAGGATATGGAACCCTCTAAATAGTGATCAACACATCAAAACAAACAATGAGAGAAGGTAAAACAACAAGGGTTGCAGTAGCAAGGAAGTCAGTGGATTGTGCGGTCAGTCAGCTGTGGCTCAGTGATAGCACTTTGGCGCCTGAATTAAAAGTTGTGGATTCAAGTCCTGCTCCAGGGACTTGAATGTATAATCTAGGATGATACCCTAGTGCAGTACTCAGGGAGTGCTGCAGTGTTGGAGGTGCCACTTTTCAGCTGAGGCACCAAACCAAGGCCCTGCACCTGTTCTCAGGTGGATGTAACAGATCCCATGGGATTATTTTGAAGAACAGGAAGGTTCTTCCTGGTCAATATTTATCCCTCAACAAGCATCACTAAAACAGATGATAAAAGCAAAATACTGCAGATGCTGGAAATCTGAAATAAAAACAAGAAATACTGGAAATACTCAGCAGGTCAGGCAGCATCTGTGAAGAGAGAAGCAGAGTTAATGTTTCAGGTCAGTGACCTTTCAATGACCAGATGATCTGGTCATTTATCTCATTGCTGTTTGTGACAGCTTGTTGTGTGCAAATTGGCTGCCACATTTCCTCCAATATAACAGTGACTACACTTCAAAAGTACTTAATTCGCTGTGTCGTGCTTGGGACATCCTGAGGTTGAGAAAAGCTATAGAAATACCAGTCTCTCCTTTTCTCTTTACCATCTGATCATGAGAGAAGTGAGAACTTGTTAGGTGATCTTCATACAGTGAAGCAATGAAAAGGCATTAAGAGAAGACAATGAAATTAGTGAAGGCATTAAGATGAAGTGGGAGAGCCCTCCTTCCCCAACAGATTCAAGAGGTTTTAACTGAAGACAGCAGATGCTGGAAAAACACAGTGGCCTATCCACCGGCAATAAGAGATTAGAAAGGGCAACATCACAGCCCCTCACTAGAATCTGATAAAGGGTTTACAGCTCAAACTCTAGGTAGATTGACAAGCTTGCACTACTTGACTTCCTTCTTTTAGAGTGAGGGTATATTTAATGGACAGTATGTGACTCATATGACTCAGTATGTGACAACAAATGACCTTCTACGTTGCTTTCATTGATCTCACCAAAGCCTTTGACCTCGTCAGCAGACATGGTCTCTTCAGACTGCTAGAAAAGATCGGATGTCCACCAAAGCTACTAAGTATCATCACCTCATTCCATGACAATATGAAAGGCACAATTCAGCATAGCGGCACCTCATCAGACCCCTTTCCAATCCTGAGTGGCGTAAAACAGGGCTGTGTTCTCGCACCTACACTGTTTGGGATCTTCTTCTCCCTGCTGCTCTCACACGCATTCAAGTCTTCAGAAGAAGGAAATTTCCTCCACACAAGATCAGGGGGCAGGTTGTTCAACCTTGCCCGTCTAAAAGCGAAGACCAAAGTACAGAAAGTCCTCATCAGGGAACTCCTCTTTGCTGACGATGCTGCATTAACATCTCACACTGAAGAGTGCCTGCAGAGTCTCATCGACAGGTTTGCGGCTGCCTGCAACGAATTTGGCCTAAACCTTCAGCCTCAAGAAAACGAACATCATGGGACAGGACGTCAAAAATGCTCCATCCATCAATATCGGCAACCACGCTCTGGAAGTTATTCAAGAGTTCACCTACCTAGGCTCAACTATCACCAGTAACCTGTCTCTCGATGCAGAAATCAACAAGCGCACGGGAAAGGCTTCCACTGCTGTGTCCAGACTGGCCAAGAGAGTGTGGGAAAATGGCGCACTGACACAGAACACAAAAGTCCGAGTGTATCATGCCTGTGTCCTCAGTACCTTGCTCTATGGCAGCGAAGCCTGGACAACGTGTCAGCCAAGAGCGACGTCTCAATTCATTCAATTTTCGCTGCCTTCTGAGAATCCTTGGCGTCAGGTGGCAGGACCGCATCTCCAACACAGAAGTCCTCGAGGCGGCAAACATCCCCAGCTTATACACACTACTGAGTCAGCAGCGCTTGAGATGGCTTGGCCATGTGAGCCGCATGGAAGATGGCAGGATCCCCAAGGACACATTGTACAGTGAGCTCGCCACTGGTATCAGACCTACTGGCCGTCCATGTCTCCGCTTTAAAGACGTCTGCAAACGCGACTTGAAGTCCTGTAACATTGATCACAAGTCGTGGGAGTCAGTTGCCAGCGATCGCCAGAGCAGGCGGGCAGCCATAAAGGCGGAGCTAAAGTGTGGCGAGTCGAAGAGACTTAGCAGTTGGCAGGAAAAAAGACAGAAGTGCAAGGGGAGAGCCAACTGCGAAACAGCCCTGACAACCAATTTTTTCTGCAGCACCTGTGGAAGAGTCTGTCACTCTAGAATTAGCCTTTATAGTCACTCCAGGCGCTGCTCCACAAACCACTGACCACCTCCAGGCGCTTACCCATTGTTTCCCGAGACAAGGAGGCCAAAGAAGATGTGACTCAGTATTGGGTTTTTGTGTACTGTTCACTGCCTTTCATTTCTTCTTCAGTCCATGAGCTCAAGCACATGGGGGAAATTGAGCCCTCCAAAACTGACATAAAAATCAGTTCTCCAGATGTTCCTTCAAACGAAGCCTTGATGGTCCTGCTGGAGCAATGACTAAAGTAAACATCTAGCTACATGTTGCGTACTAAACTCTGAAATATATCCAGCTGCTCTATTTAAAAATAACAAATGCCTCAAGGATGGCAATGTGGTGTACAAGACATATTAGCTCTTTTTATGTCCTTACTCTTTCTCATTTGAAACCATCTAATTATACACTCAAATAGATTCAGAATTCACAAAAGCCTAAGTGGCCACGAGATTGCGTTGGCTGTACTGATTGGCTATGTGGTTTTAGTGAGAGAAATGTCAAATCTTATCACTAGGAATAAAATGTGGGGTCACAGTATCTCACTAGGGTCAACTTTGATCTTGAGCACTCCCAGCATGAAGCTTTCACACATCAGGAATGGAAACCGGTGTCCGACTGACCTCTCCTCACTATCCTGGAAATCATGGATTGGAGGGGATCGGATAGGACAACATTCCTCAGACACACTTTAAATGTGAAAAACTCTGCCCTGGGGACATTAAAGAGAAACATGTATCCCGTGTAAAGCAATAAACAAAACGGATCAGCATTCAAGGATCTGACTGAACAACTTCAAGGAACGAGAAGGCCCCTGAAGTGTCTTGATTGTGCTCCACTGATCAAAAGTGATATTGCTGCATTGATCTGCACAGGCCTCATTCATATGTAGAAGCATCTCCCATCACACACGACTCACTTGACACTTTTAGAGCAGGAGTTCCACTTGTATACTGGTGCACTACACCACTTTGTAGCTGTACAAGCCTGTCGTAACTCATTCATGCATCTGCCACTTCTGAGCTATGGGCTTCTCACCGTCTAGAACATTGCATTGCCAGTGAGATATTGTATTGATCATCACATTTGTCTGTTGAGAATCTCAAGGTTTCTTCAAACTACTTCCTTTCTAAGCTACTGGTGAATGCAGCCTTGAAATTTATGACAGAGGATAATCATTTGTTATTTTCATATGTGTGGACTGATTTCTGGACTGGAATTCATTTATTCATACAGAGCCTTATCAGAGATAAACATACATACATGTTAATGAAAACAATGTTGCCTGGTATTGAAAGGCACTTACAATACAAATCAGTCCTTGCTTCTACCTGCAAATTATCTATGTCTGGAAAAGGCATGCTTGAGAAAGCAATTGCCCAACAAAATCCAGATATACACTTGTTGCAACCAACGCACAGAACCACTGCTTGTAGTGTGTCAATATTTACTGAGGGTCTCCAGATATGTGTCAATAGTTACAGAGAGTGTCCAGGAACTTGTCAGTATTTATAGAGGATCTCCAGGAATATGTCAAAATGTAAAGGGGCTGTCCAGGAGTCTGTCAATGGTATAGGGGGTCTCCAGGAACATGTCAATACTTACAGGAGTCAGCTAGAGTGTGTCAATGATTGTAGGGAGTCTCCAGGAGTGTGTCAATATTTACTGAGGGGTCTCCAGGAACGTGTGAGTATTTACAGGGGGTCTCCAGGAGTGTGTTAACATTAACAGGGGGTCGCCAGGAATATATCAGCATTTGGAGGAGGTCTCTAGGAGTGCAACAATATTTACAGAAGGTCTCAAGGAACATGACAGTATCTACAGGGAGTCTCCAGAAGTCTATCACATATAGGGGATCTCCAGGAGTTTGTTAATATTCACAAGGGGTCTCCAAGAGTATGTTAATATTCACGAGAGATCTCCAGGAGAGTGTTAATAGTTACAGGGAGTCTCCAGGGGCTTGTTAATAATCAGAAAGGGTCTCCAGGAGGATGTTAATAGTGACAGGGGGTCTCCGGGAGAGTGTTAATAGTGACAGGGGGTCTCCGGGAGAGTGTTAATAGTGACAGGGGGTCTCTGGGAACAGACTTGGTGTCCAGGAATGTTTCAACATTTACAGGATATCTCCAGGAGTGTGTCAATTGTTATAGGGGGTCTCCAGAAATGTGTCAATATTTTACAAGGGGTCTGCAAGAGTATATTAATATTTACAGGGGTCTCTAGGAGTATGTTAATAATTACAGGTGACCTGAAGTAGCATGTCAATATTTACAGGGGTTTCCAGGAGTGTGTTAATATTTACAGGGGTTCTTACAGTATGTGTTAATATTTACAAGTGGTCTCCAGAAGCATGTCAATATCTACAGGGGGTCCTCAACACTAAATTGTTTGGAAACCATTGATTTAAATAAAAAAGTTACCGCACATTTGTTAAAGTCTACTTGTGTGTCAAAAAACAGTTTTATTGAACACACAGAATCATTATTTTTTCGTAAATATGCAGGCACAATTAGAGTTATTTTCTGCACAGTACTTGTGGGTTATTAGCCCTCTGTGCCTGTCATGCCTAAGTGATGTGCCACAGTTTCCATTTTGTACATTTTGCAATGCAATTGTTATATGTGATTTTAGTTTAATTTCCAAAACAATATTTCATAACCCGCAACTGTCAGAGAAAATAAATCACGGCCCTTTTAAAGCTGTACTCTGCCCTTTGTGCTAGTTGTGTTTTTTGGTTCATTTACTCACTACACATTATTGTCTCGGTATTATTATTAATCTCAATTTTGACTTCCTAAGGCGACCGTCTAAGACTTTAATCTTTGCTTTTGCGTGTGTACTTGCAGAGGTCTTGCTCACTGCGATTCATGCAAAATCATCATTGGTTATCTCGCACACATTTAATTCAACACTTGTAGTACTGAATGTCCATTCCAATTTTTAAAGCATTTGTATGTTGTGGTGAAGATTGTAGGTGGAACAGATCCCTTAACATTTAATCAAAATATCAGAAGTGAGACAGCTAAGTGTGGCAGTCTTGACAGAGCTTTGTTGTGTTTTGAAGGGAAAATCCTTTGAAAGTCCACAACATTAATCATCAAATCAGATTGTGCAAAAAGCTATTTTTCTTTAAAGTATCCACCAGTATCATTTTATTTTACCAAAGGTATGAATCCCAAAAAGGTTCAGAATTTGAAGCATGCCATTGGAAGCTGATCTGTAGCTCAGTGGTTAACCCACTAATCTCTCTGGCCAGAAGGCTGTGAGTTTGAATTCCACTCCAGGGCTTGAGCACGTAATCCATGATGACACTCCAGTATCGCACTGAGGGATTGCTGCACTGTAGAAGATGCTGTCCTTTAGATGTGATGTTAAATCAAGCCCCTATTTGCCCTATGAGGTGCATTTCAAAGGAAAGTTCTCCTCAGTATTCTAGCCAATGTTTGTCCCTCAACTGGCATCACTAAAACAGATTATCTGGTCTTTATCTCATTGCTGTTTGTGAGAGTTTGCTGTATTCAAATTGGCTGCCACTTTTCCAACAGTGACTACACTTCAAAAGTACTTAATTGGCTGTAAATGCTTTGGCATGTTCTAATTTTTTTTTTGTTCATGGGATCTGGGCATCACTGGCAAGGCCAACATTTATTGACCCTCCTAATTGCCTTTGAGAAGGTGGTGATGTGCTGCCTTCCTGAAATACCACAAGTCTGTGTGGTGTCGGTACAGCCATAGTGCTGTTAGGGAGGGAGTTCCACAATACTGACCCAGAGAAAGTGAAGGAACAGCGATATATTTCCAAGTCAGGATGGTATGTGACTTGAAGCACAACTTGCAGGTAGTGGTGTTCCCATGCATCTGCTGCCCTTGTCCTTCTAGGTGGTGGAGGTTGTGGGTTTGTTAAAGAGCCTTGGTGAGTTGCTGAGGTTGTGAAAGATGCTATATAAATGCAAGTTCTTTTTTTTATGAAACTCCCATTTCCATTTTGTATCTCTTTGAAATCCCCTTTTGAGATACACTTCACAGATTTCATGTCACTGGAACAGCCACACAGCATGCTACTCATCAACCCGTCTTTGCCACCTGTTCTCCTAAAGGTTAGTCATCAGCGTGTGGGAACATCTCAAAGTTGACCCGACCTCTGATTTTATTCACCAGCTTTAGAAATAGCGCAGCTCATCTAGCCAAGTGGTGTTGGCAGCTTATCATTGCTGGCAGTGCCAACAGCAGTTGACGTGTAAAGCCATGGGGTGGACAAGCAATTACTACCCCGATGTGCCCCTTTCTCAAACCCCTAGCAGCAGAAGCTTTTAACAGGAGTGCTCCTGGGGTGAGAAGAAGCAAGAAATCATCAGCTCATAAATGCATCATCTTGGTGGCAATAACAAGACCCCTGATTATCACCACCAGCAATCACAGCTCACTGGCACCACACCAATTGCCATTATCAACGCTCGATTGAGCTTCAAGCTCAGATTTAGTATTCGAGTAAGTAAAGTAACATTGCAGTTTAATAATTAAGGAGCATTTCCCTTATTAAATATGTCATTCAGTGTCCTAAATTCCCCTTTAAATTCCTTCACTCCACAATCAGTACCTCCTCTTTACTCGCTTGCAAATGGCTCAGTCTTTATATTCACTGGAAGGAGTGTTATATAAGCATACCCCTTGTCCTGTTGACATTCTTATCGAAGATAAATCAGCAATCAGAGATTCAAGAATGGTTTCATTTCAAAAATCTTCTTTGTGCAGGATAGAAATCTGACCAAGAAACCGCAGCAAATTAAATGTGAGGGGATTCAAACTTACACGGGAAATAAATAACTTTCCTTTAGTCACGTAGAATTTGCCACCATGCAAACAAACACCTGGAAGGACCCTATTTTAAAATTCTAAAGCAAGAATTTATAGGAGAAAGCTTAAAGCGTTGTTAGTTATAACTCTATGGTAGCAATCTTGCTTCTGAGGCAGAAGATTGGGGGTTCAAGTACCCCTACAGAAACCTGAGTACATAAAGCAGGTCACACTCCAGTGCAGCACTGAGGAAGTGTTGTATTGTTGGCAGTGCTGTTTTTCAGATGACATGCTAAACTGAAGCCATGCTTGCCTTTAGAGGGAGATGGTAAAGATTCCATGACAGTATTAGTGAAAGACTGGGGATCTCAGGAGGAGGCTGAGATGGATCATCCACTTGGTACATCTGGCTCAAGATGGTTGCAAATCATCTTATGTGCTGAGCTCTGCCATTACTGAAGGATGTTTGTAGAGTCTCCTCCTTTTAGTTGTTTAATTATCCACCACCTTTCATGACTGGATGTGGCAGGACTGCAGAGCTTTGATCTCATCTGTTGGATGTAGGATCGCTTAGCTCTGTCTATAGCATGGTGCTTCCACTGTTTAGCATGTATATAGTCCTGTGTTGTTGCTTCACTAGGTTGGCACCTCATTGTTGGATAGGTTTGGTTCTGCTCCTGGCATAATCTCCTACACTCCTCATTGAACCAGCCTTGTTTCCCTGGCTTGATGGTAATGGTAGAGTAAGGGATATGCCAGGTCATGAAGTTACAGATTGTGGTTGAATGCAATTCTGCTGCTACTGATGGCCCACAGCGTCTCATCGATGCCCAGTTTTGAGTTGCTAGATCTGTTCTGAATCTATCGCATTTAACACACTGGTAGTGCTGCACAACATGATGGAGGGCTTCCTTAGTGTGAAGATAGGACTTTGTCTCCTCAAGGACTGTGAGTTGGTTATTCCTACCAATACTACCATGGACAGATTCAGCTGTGGCTTTCTTGGTAGCACATTTGTCTCTGAGTTGGAAGATTGTGACTTCAAGTCCCATTCTAGGACTTGAGAACAATACTCAAGACTGATGCTCCAGTGCAGTAACCGGGGGGGGGGGGGGGGGTGTTGCACTGTTGGAGGTACTCTCTTTTCACTGAAACATTAAACTAAGGTCCAATGGATGTAAAAGATCCCACTACATTATTTTGAAGAAGGGCATAGGAGTTTTTCCTTGTGTCCTGGCCAATATTTACTCCTCAACCAGCATCACAAAAACAGATTATCCTGTCATTATCACATTAGGCTGTTTGTGGAAGCTTGCTGTGTTCAAATTGACTGGCATGACTACATTACAACAGTGCTTACACTTCAAAAGTACTTCTTTGACTATAAATGCTTGGAATGTCCTGAGGCCATGAGAGCCGCTATATAAATGAAAGTCTTTTAGCTCTTGGAATTTATGCAGAGAAACTCTGCAACACCTCCCTCATTCCTGCATTTTAAGTCATACATTTATATAAAATAAATGGATCAACTCCTCAGATGGTACCTTGGTTAGAATATTTTCACACACGAAGGGCTGAATTTTAAGCAAAGTTCTTTAAGGTCCAGAAAGAAGAATCCAGGAAGGCTGACGATATGGTTTGATGCAAAGAATTAAAGGAGTGATTTTCTAACTGCAGTAATTGCTGTGAGGACATGCTGGGTCTATAGTTTTCAATGATGCAAAAATAAAATTATAGGTTGTTCATTTCTAAAACAAAGGCAAACTACAAACATAATTGTTTACTAAAGCAAGCAAGCAGAGAAAAGCAGCAGTTGACTAAATATAAAATGTTCTATAATGATTACATTGAAGATTTTTAGAGCTCATCTGCTTATATCCGAACCTGCACTAAGTCCCTATCACCTGTAGTGAGCTCCTGTGCCTTGGGTTGCCAATCCTCCAGGATTGCTCTGGAGTCCCAAGGAATTGAAGATAAATCTCCTGATCACTGCTGTGAGAAACCCTGAAAATAAATGATCAGGGCATTAAATAGAAATGGATTTTTTTCATATCTTTTGAACGCTTTGGTTTATTTGGTAAAGAAATATTAGGTCTTGACATCTGGAAAAAGTGCCAGTGGGAACCCCACGTTGCCCCTTCTATGGGAGATCTGTCGATCTCGTGTCCATTAGGCAGTTAACTAGATAGTGGTGGGCCTTCCACAGGATCAAGGACCCGTGCGACGGAAGACCTGCCCTCTGAGAGCTGCTGGCCGGTCAGAGGAGGTGGTGGCTGCTGCCAGTGGAAGACCCAAAAGAGGCCAAGGAGCAGCACTGGACCCAGGCTACAGGTAGCCAGGTCAGGACGGGAGGGGTCTTGCGGGCTGGGGATCGTGGGGGAGGGGGTTGTAAGGAAGTCAGCGGCAAGGGCAGGTGGGGTGGCTCTCAGTGGGACAACCCCCCTTCCCGATGCCAGGTCCCTTGTTTAGGCACTGTGCCTTTTAACGAGGGACACCCCCACTCCCTTCCAGAGCCTGCAAGCAATCCGCACGGTTTTTCTTGCCGTGCTTCCCATGCGGTAAGAGGCCCATCCACTGCTTGGCTAATTGCGGCAGTGGCGGGATGAAGCCCTTAATTGGGCATTAATTGCCCACTTAAGGGCCTCAATTGGAAGCGGGGCGGTAAGTCCGTTCATAGGCCTTCCCACCCCAGACTTAACTTCGGCGGAGGTGGGAGGGCGATGGGGTCTCCCTGCCTACAAACCCGTGCGAGGGAGAGCATAAAATTCACCCCCTCCCCCCAGAAATAGGGATAAATGCCATTTGTGGAGCGCTGTTAGAGACAGGAGGTCACGTGATGAATACTCTATGTGTATGTCCAAACAGAATTGGCACCCAATACATCCAATTTAAGATTCTTACCTTTTTCTATTCCCTACTCTACCCTATCCTACCTCTGGAATCTCCTCCAGCACTAAGTCCCCTCCTGGAAATACTAGACGTTTTGAGGGTGTTTCTAGACAACCAGTGACTTTTATTTCGTATCACTTGTTAAAATCTAAAATAGATATCCCACAAATGTGCGTTGTCGGGAAATGCTTACAGCCTCCCTTGGATATACTGCAAACTGTGCAAATTGCTTTCAGAATACTAGACATTTCTAAGTACTGCTGTGACATATATTTCTGATTTCTGTGTTCTTTATGATCTTTAATTTGACCTCCAGCAGTGTCTTTCAGTGAGTTCCTCAGTAACCCATGAAGCAGTTTTTGTTTCAGAAAGATACAGTAGCTGCTTTTAAACAACGTGTGTTCCTCTGCAGATTGACAAATGAGTGAAAAGATGTTGCAAAGAATTTATTCATTCAAAAGATGATAGATGCTTGGAATCAATTGTAGGTTGTAGTAATCGAGCAGATGTTCATCTTCTGTACCCTCGTGCGTGAAATGCAAAGTTAGCTCGCACTACATACCATTCGCCCATCACCCCTCTGCTTACTGACTTACATCGGCTCCTGGTCTGATAGTGCATCAAATTTAAAATTCTCATCCTTGTGTTCAAATCCCTCATGGTATCATCCTTCTCTATCTCTGCAGCCTCCTCCAGACCTACAGCCCGACAAGAACTTTGTGCTCCTCTAATTCTGGCCTCTTGCTCCACCATTTGTGGCCGTACTTTCTGCTGCCTTGGTTCTAAGCTGTAGAATTCCCTCCCTAAACCTCTCTGACTATGTTGACGGTGACTGCTCTAGAAATTTTGGTTTGTTTCTATAATGAGGGTTCAGAGTACCTGGTTTAACAGCAGGCCTTGTGCTGACTGGAACTGATGTTGTCTTTGCAATGCATTGTCATTTGGGTACTCAGCTCAGAAATGAGAAAGCACTTTGGAGAATTAGTCCTGCATTGCTTCATGCTTGACAAACATGTTTAAAATACCTGCCAAAGAACTCTTTGAATGCCGGTTTTTTACTGTTAGCACTGTGCCTGCTCTTTGCCAAGCAACTCCTTACTGTCCATATAAGCCGTCGTCAAAGACTGGTAATTTCATAGTATAACGGTGTCTTGTACAGAGACCGGGAATTCTTAATGCAGTGAATTGTTATGATCTGGAATGCACTGCCTGAAAGGGTGGTGAAAGCAGATTCAATAATAACTTTCAAAAGGGAATTAGATAAATACTTGAAAGGAAAAAAATGCAGTACTTTGGGAAAAGAGCAGGAGAGTGGAACTAACTGTACAGCTCTATCAAAGAGCTAGCACAGGCATGATGGAAGAATGGCCTCGTTCTGTGCTGTATCATTCAATTACTTATTCCAGACTCTCTGGCCGTCAATAATTGACGAGTGGAAACTTCACTTGCTACCCGTTTTCCCATTCATACAACTGATGGGAGGTGCTAAGTGGTGGAAACAGACACTTCTAACGTCACACTCTCTATAAAACACCATCTTTCACCCTGATTCTCATCCTGTCCACATTACTAAAAGTTGGTGTCTCACTACATCCCTAGTATCACCCCTCTGAAAGGTGCCGCGCAGCAAAGTGTGATACATTCCTCAGACCAAAAGTGTTTAAACTTTAGACTGTGAATTTTAGTTCTGTTTAAAATTGGATTCAATGCCTGCACTTTTCAGTTAGGCCGTGTGCCTCTTCCTCTCTTTACTTTAGAATTTAAAAAAAAAAATCTGCACAGTGCAGACCTGCTCACAGGAATGAGTTGCCCAGTGGCTAGAGGAATCTGAAATACAATCCCCTCTCCGACATCATACATAGCTAGCTATAAACACTTCTGACTCATCCATTAGGAACAGATTCAGGTTTGTAAATAGGGAGATGTAAGGTTCCTGACACACATTAGCACATGTAGTTTTCCCCTTTCTTCAGTTCATGTGAACCCAATGTAACATCAACAACAACAACATCTTACATTTATATAACCCTTTTAATGTAGTAAAATGTCCCAAGGCACTACATTGAAGTGTTATCAAACAAATTATGACGCAGTCACATAATGAGATATTAGAGGAGGTGACCAAAGAGGTGGATCTTAAAGGAGGGAAGAGAGGTAGAGAGGGGGACAGGTTTATGGAGGGAATTCCTGAGTTCAGGGCCCAGACAGCTGAAGGCACGACTGTCAATGGTGGAGTGATTAAAATCGGGGATGCTCAAGAGGCTAGAATTAGAAGAGAGCAGATATCTCTGAATGTTGTATGGCTGGAGGAGATTATAGAGATAGGGAGGGATAAGGCAATGGAGGGATTTGAAAACGAGGATGAAAATTTTAAAAGCGGGGTGCTGTGGGACTGAGAGTCAGTGTAGGTCAGCAAACAGAGCAATGTCAGGGACTGAAGATCAGCATCACTAGTGAACCAATTATGTGGCACCAAAGTTTAGCAATATATTGGGTGGCACAGTGGTGCAGTGGTTAGCACCGCAGCCCACAGGTCCAGCGACCTGGGTTCGATTCTGGGTACTGCCTGTGCGGAGTTTGCAAGTTCTCCCTGTGACTGCGTGGGTTTTCACTGAGCACTCCGGTTTCCTCCCACAGCCAAAGACTTGCAGGTGATAGGTAAATTGGCTGTTGTAAATTGCCCCTAGTGTAGGTAGGTGGTAGGGAATATGGGATTACTGTAGGGTTAGTATAAATAGGTGGTTGTTGGTCGGCACAGATTCGGTGGGCTGAAGGGCCTGTTTCAGTGCTGTATCTTAAAATAAAAATTGTAAGGTTTAATGCCCCAGGCCTAGAACAGGTCAGGTACAAATCTCAGTGTTCCTCAATTCCTGATCCCTGTGCCAGCCTCTTGCCCCCTATCCAATCATATAATTAGCAGTTCTGTGTTTGCTTGTGTACACAGTGTAACTCCTCTCAAAAGTGCCACACCTTGGAGGGAGAGGCTTAGAGATCAACATGCCTAATCCACAGCACTCCCTGTTATAATTCTCTGCTTATTAACAAAGTAAAAGTGTGCCGAATTGGAGATAATCTTGCGACCCGGGTTGGGCATTGGTTGGGAGTTAGGCAACAGAGAGAAGGGTAATGGGAACCGACTCTGATTGGTATGATGTGAAAAGTGGTGCTCCCCAGGGATCTGTACTGGGTCTGAGCTTTTCACCACATATATTAATTTGTGATGAAGGACTAGAGAGTTGTATATCCAAACTTGCAGATGACACTAAGCTACAAGGCACAGTAAGTTGTGTAGATGGGAGCAGAAAGATACAAAGGTACATAGATAAACTAAGTAAGTTGGCAAAACTATTGCAGATAGAGTCCAATGTGGGGAAGTGTGAGGTCATCCACTTTGGATCCGAGAAAGATAAATCGGAATATTTTCTTAATGGTGAGAGACTAGAAACTATGGAGGAGCAAAGTACTTTAGCTGTCCATGTATACAAATCACTAAAAGCTAGTGGACAGGTACAAAAAGAAATCAAAAAAGGCTAATGGAATGTTAACCTTGATCTCAAGGGAATACAAAGGGGAGGAAGTTGTACTTCATTTGTACAAAGCTCCAGTAAGACCCCGTCTGGAGAATTGTGTTAAATTTTGTATACCACGCCTTTGGAAAGATGCATTGGCCTTGTAATGGATGCAGTGCAGATTCACGAGAATGATACCTGGGCCTAAAGGAATAAATTATGAGGGCAGGTTACATAGACCAGGCTTTTATTCCCGCAAGTACAGAAGATTAAGCGGTGATCTAATTGAGGTGTTTAAAATGTTTAAAAAATTTGATCGGGTAAGTAGAAATAAACTATTTCCTCTGGTGGGGGAATCCAGAATAAGGGACATCTTAAAATTATGGCTGGGCCTTTCGGAGGCACTTCTTAATACAAGGTAGTGGAAATCTGGAGCATTCTCCCGCAAAAGACATTTGAGATTTGGGTCAATTGAAAATTAGTGCTGCTGTCCCACCTACCCCACAGCTAGCCAGCCTCTCAGTTGGGGTGGGGGTGAGCTGAGGCCGGGAAATGGAGACAAAAATTGGTGATCAGGTTCTGCCATTAAAGTCAGCAGGCTCTGAAGGAAACTTGTTCTTCTGGGATTCCTGACCTCCAGACAGAGCCTCCCCCCTTCAACCCCACAGCTCCCTCACCACCTCCCTGTAAATATAGGGGCCGTTGCTTCAGTATTATTAGATTGTTGTATCACAATGGTTAGCTGCGAAGAATAGCAAAAAATAATCCACTTCAAAGCATACTTTCATTATCAAAATACAAAGCTGCTCGCTCTCATTAGTGCTCCTTCACACAAATTGCATCAATATCTCTCTCCCGTGTAGCGTTCCTATCTAAATAAAACAGTTCCATGCCTCTGTTAAGATTAAAATAGTAAGTAACTACAAACGGACTTGCCAATTAAACATTTGTAAGCAATCACAAGTAGCTTGGAAAAAAAAACTAACAGACTAGTCATAATTTTAAGGATGCTGTTTGGAGCATAATGAATAAATCTGTAGCACTGTGGAATCTCGTGAAGGTGTTAAATGTTTTATTATTTTTAGTATTCATTATTTCATTCGTATTATTGTTTCACTGCTTTTCATCGGAAGGAATAGTTTGTCAGACACACTAACAGGTCACTTTGATTGTAAAAATAGGCAAAATTTATTTTATACAACTCGCCCAAAGTGATCCATCTCTGACACAATCTCTCCTCGTGGCCTATATTAACTAAAATATGCACACCCACCTTCTCCTTCCAACCTAACCACACAGAGGTAAAGTCAAGGATTTACTGTGTGATTTAGGGCTGTGTTTTCAATTCCCAATCAGCTATATTTATAATGCAAAAATCAAATTGACAAACTCTGGCATAACAGGTTCGCCCTTCCTTGACCTGAAACCTAATTTTTCTCCTATCTCTCCTTAAGTCCTCTCCGACTTCTTCTTGCCTATGAGACCAACCTCCAGCTCCTTTCATCCCTTTCACACTAAACTACTGACCAGCCAACTTTCCTTCCTGGATCCCATGCTAATGATATAAACTCTCCCCTTTTCTCAAGTACTGTTCCCCTCCCCAACAAATCTGCTGTCATCACCACTCTGCTAAAAAAAACCTCACTCACATTTCCTCTGTACTTAAAAACTACCATCCCATCTCCAACCTCGTTTTCACTCCAATGTCCTTGAACATGTTGTCTGCTCACAAATCTGTGTCCACCTTTCCCGCAATTCCTTGTTTGGATGTCTTCAACTAGCACTGAAACGCCCCTAATCAGTCACACATGACTTCTTCTGTGACTGTAACCATAGTGCACTATCCCTCCTCATCCTTCTTGATCCCTTAGCAAACTTTGACGTAACTGACCACACCATTCTCCTCCAATGCTCCTCCTCCGTTGTCCAGCTCGATGGGACTGCTATTGCTTGGTTCCACTTTTACTGCACTCCCTCTATCACTGCAGCAATTTACCAATCTACGACAGCACCTTCCAAACTCACAGCCATTACCACCTAGAAGGACAAGGGCAGCGGGTGCATGGGGACACCACCACCTGCAAGCTCCCCTTCAAGGCACACACCATCCTGCCTTGGAACTATATTGCTATTCCTTCACTGTTGCTCGGTCAAAAACCTGGAACCCCCTCCCAAACAGCACTGTGGGTGTATCTACACCAGACGGACCCCTTGGTTCAAGAAGGCAGCTCACCACCACCTTCTCAAGGACAATTAGGGATGGACAATAAATGCTGCCGTTGCCCACATACCGTGAATGAGTAAAAAAATCTATCCAATTGTACCTAGAGAGTGTGCAGTAATGACTTCTCTTCCTGCCTCTGCATCTTTTACTGCTGGAATCTCCGAAGACTCTGTCCGTAGCCTCCTCCCCTTCTCATCTACCTGCTGCATCTTAGTGATATCATCTGCAAACATTCCACATGTAGGACAGTTGTAACCCTGATCTGACACTTCACCACTTCTCTTGACCTTCCACTGCTGTAGTTTCAGACGCGCGTCCGATATCCGGTACTGCATATTTAACTAAATTCTGGCAAGGCCAAAGCCATTGCCTTCAGCCCCACTGGCAAACTGTTCCCTAGCCACTGATTCCAGCATCTCATGGCCACTGTCTCCAATTGCACCAAACTGTCCCCAATCTCAGCATCCTAGTTGACCCTAAGGTGAGCTGTCAACCACATGTCCTCTCCACCACCAAGACAGCCATAATATTGCCTGAATCCACCCCTGCCTCAGTCCATCTGCTGTTGAGACCCTTACTCACGCCTTTGTTACCACCAAACTTGATTATTCCAATGCTCTTTTTTTCTAGCCGCCCATCCTACTCACTCAGTTAAACTTCAGCTCATCCAAAACTCTGTTGCCCGTATCCCATCAACTCCGTAATCATTAAGGCTGCAGTGTGCCTTGTATTACATTGGCATTTGGACTGTGTGGATGAAATTCAGCAAGACTGGAGCAAGAAAAGGGCATTCAGCCCTTCAATCTCACTTCTTCCAAATACTGTCAACAATGTGCCCAACAAGAACTTTACACAATCCATGTGATCTCCTGAGGAAACATTCTGGATGAATACTTCCTGATGTCCAAAGGCAATTAAAACCAGCAGAACTCCAGCACATTCACCCATCTGTGTATCTCCACTCTTCAACCTTGGCATCCTTCCCAGTCCCAACAGAACAATGTGCTCCATGGGGTATTTCATCAGCTCACTCTCCATCTACCCTGTCCTCCAATCCTTTTTCCAAACAGATATTTCTCCAGCTCCTTTTTGGAGCAACAGTTTTGTTGACACAACAGTAACAGCTTGAGCTACAGGTCAGTCTGTGGAGATAAACTCTTCCCATCTCCAGTCTTGCTTCATTTGTTCATCCTGAACCTGTGTCCTCAAGCCTTGTGCTCACAGTCTAAGTAAAGTTGCCTGGTTAAGCCATCTGTTCATTGATGCCTCTTGTCATAACTTAAGATACCTACATCCTGGGATCTTCCTGGCTTCTTTTCTCTGGACCTTCCACTTTGACCAATATCCTTTTGAAGGCATCAATGCTACACCTTTGCCATTATTTCATATTCCTATTTAATGCTAAATAGGTTGCCTACATCATTTATTGCAGAAAACAAAACAAATTATTTACATCAGGTCATGCCTCAGTTGGTAGCACTCTCACCTCTGAGAAAGTTGGGGGATTAAGTCCCATTTCGGAGACTTGAGCACACAATCTAAGCTGACACATTAACACTGCATTGCAGAAGGTGCTGTGATTCAGATGAGAAGTTAAACCGAAGCCATGCTTGCCTTTACAGGTCGATGGTGAAGATTCCATGGCACTATTTGAAGAACAGGACGGGAGTTCTCCCTGCTGTCGTGGCCAATATTTATTCCTCAACCAACATCACAAAAAAGATCTGGATGATTTGGTCATTATTGCATTCCTGTTACTGGGAGCTTGCTGTATGCAAATGGGCTGCTATGTTTCCTACATTATAGCAGTGACTACACTTTGGAATGTGTTGAGGTTGTGAAAGGTGCGATATGATTCCAAGACCTTTTCTAACATTCAACATGGATGGATGTGGCTCTATAAGGGGTTACTTTACAAAATTACTCTACAGAGTGGAGCTTTCCCCATCAGGAGTACTCACTGGAGATGGTAATGCAATTTTCAATCCAACGTCTGTGGAATACCATGAGGATTCTGCAGACGTGTTTCTGATAGATAAAGCTTTGTGCCAGAAGCATGAACTTGCAAAATTTGTTCTCTAGTTTCAAAGTTTCAAACCATAGATGTTGTCTTAAAGCATACAATTTAAAACTCGATAACTAGCCTTTTTAAAAGCAGCAAACAGAATGCATAAATCATTTTTCTATAATACATTCGGAATGGATTGACCTGGTCAATCAGGTTTTTGTTATTGAATTTACAAGATATTTTCATTTTGCTACTTTATGAAACATATAACTGCCTCTGTCTTTTCCTCCATGTAAATTGATAAAAGTTTGGTCCAAAAAAATCCATTGCAAATGCTACAATTTACTGCCATAGAATGCTGGAAACTCAAAAGTTGAGTTACAACCGTTAGCAATATTTTAGATCCTGTGTCACATCCCCTTAATCTCAGGGCACCAACTCAAGGCTTCATAATGACACACAAATAAATTCTAGTGTTTGATGTGGGTGTTTGTTTACTTATTATAAGGCAACACATGTCTGAGAGTAAGCTAAAAGCAAGCATTTCAGGCTTGAGCTTTTTTTATTCTTTCATGGGATGTGAGCAGCGCTGACAAGGCCAGCATTTATTGCCCATCCCTAATTGTCCTTGAGAGGGTGATGATGAGCTGCCTTCTTGAACTGCTGCAGTCCATTTGCGTGGGTACACTCACAGTGCTGATCGGGAGGGAGTTCCAGGATATTGATCCAGCAACAGTGAAGGAATAGTGATATATTTCCAAGTCAGGATGGTGTGTGACTTGGCGGGGAACTTGCAGGTGGTGGTGTTCCCATGCATCTGCTGTCCTTGTCCTTCTAGGTGGAAGAGGTTACGGGTTTGGAAGATGCTTTCAAAGGAGGTTTGGTGAGTTGCTGCAGTGCATCTTGTATATGGTACACACTGCTGTCACTGTGCATCGGTGGGGAGGGAGTGAATGTTTAAGATGGTGGATGGAGTGCCGATCAAGTGGGCTGCTTTGTCCTGGATGTGTTGAGCTTCCTGAGTGTTGTTGGAGCTGCACCCATCCGGGCAAGTGGCGAGTATTCCATCACACTCCTGATTTATGCCTTGTAGATGGTGGACAGGCTTTGGGGAGTCAGGAGGTGGGTTACTCGCCGCAGAACTCCCAGTCTCTGACCTGCTCTTGTAGCCACAATATTTAAGTGGCTGCTCCAGTTCAGCCTCTGGTCAATGGTAACCCCAAAGGATGTTGATAGTGGGGATTCAGCAATCGTAATGTTGTTGAATGTCAAGGGGAGATGGTTAGATTCTCTCTTATAGGAGATAGTCATTGTCTGGCACTTGGGTAGTGCGAATGTTACTTGCCACTTATCATCCCAAGCCTGAATGTTGTCCAGGTCTTGCTGCATATGGACACGGACTGCTTCAGTATCTGAGAAGTTGCGAATAGTACTGAACATCGTACAATCATCAGTGAACATCCCCATTTCTGACCTTATGATGGAGGGATGGTAATTGATGAAGCAGCTGAAGATGGTTGGGTCCAGGACACTATCCTGAGGAACTCCTGCAGCAATGTCCTGGGGCTGAGATGATTATCCTCCAACAAGCACAACAATCTTCCTTTGTGATAGGTATGACTCCAACCAGTGCAGAGTTTTCCCCCTGATTCCCATTGACTTCAGTTTTGCTAAGGCTCCTTGATGCCACATTCGGTCAAATGCTGCCTTGATATCCAGGGCAATCACTCTCATCTCACCTCTTGAGTTCAGTTCTTTTGTACATGTTTGGACAAAGGCTGTAATGAGGTCAGGAGCCAAATGGCCCTGGTAGATCCCAAACTGAGCATTGGTAAGCAGGTTATTGCTGTTTAAATGGCACTGATAGCACTGTCGCCAACACCTTCCATTGCTTTGCTGACGATTGAGAGTAGACTGATGATGCAGTAATTGGCCGAGCTGGATTGGACACACCTGGGAAATTTTCCACATTGCCTGGTAGGTGCCAGTGTTGTAGCTGTACTGGAACAGCTTGGCTAGAGGGGTGGCTAGTTCTGGAGCACAAGTCTTCAGTAATGCAGCCAGGATGTTGTCAGGGCCCATAGCCTTTGCAGTGTCCAGTGCCTTCAACTGTTTCTTGATATGACATGGAGTGAATAGGATTGGCTGAAGACTGGTATCTGTGATGCTGGGGACTTCAGGAGGAGGTTGAGATGGATCATCCACTTGGCACTTCTGGCTGAAGATGGTTTCAAAGGCTTCAGCCTTTTCTTTTGCACTGATACGCTGGGCTCCCCCATCATTGAAGATGGGGATATTTGTGGAGCCACCTCCTCCTGTTAGTTGTTTAATTGTCCACCACCATTCATGACTGGATGTGACAGGACTGCCGAGCTTAGATCTGATCCATTGGTTGTGGGATTGCTTAGCTCTGTCTAGCACATACTGCTTCTGCTGTTTGGCATGCAAGTAGTCCTGTGTTGTAGCTTCACCAAGTTGACACCTCATTGTTAGGTATGCCTGGTGCTGCTCCTAGCATGCCCTCCTGCACTCCTCATTGAACCCGGGTTGATCCCCTGGCTTGATGGTAATGGTAGAGTAGGGGATATGTCAGGCCATGAGGTTACAGATTGCATTTGAATACAATTGTGTTGCTGCTGATGGTCCACAGCTTTGAGCTGCTAGATCTGTTCTGAATCTATCCCATTTAGCACAGGAGTAGCACCACACAACACGATGGAGGATATCCTCAGTGTGAAGATGGGACTTGGTTTTCACAAGGATTATGCAGTGGTCACTCCTACCAATACTGTCGTGGACAGATGCATCTGCAACAGGTAGATCAGTTGATTTTTTTTCTCACCAGCTGCCGCAGGCCAAGCCTGACAGCTATGTCCTTCAGGACTCGGCCTTCTCGATCAGTAGTTATGCTACTGAGCCACTCTTGGTGATGAACATTGAAGTCCCCACCCAGAGTACATTCTGTGCCTTTGCCTCAGTTGTTCTTCCAAGTGGTTTTCAACATGGAGGAGTACTGATCATCAGCTGAGGGAGGGCAGTAGTTTGTAATCAGCAGGAGGTTTCCTTGCCCATGTTTGATCTGATGCCATGAGATTTCATGGGGTCCGGAGTCAATGTTGAGGACTCCCAGGGCAACTCCCTCCCAACTGTATACCTCTGTGCTGCCACTGGGTCTGTCCTGCTGGTGGGACAAGATGTACCCAGGAATGGTGATTGTGGTGTCTGGGACATTGTCCGTAAGGTATGATTCTGTGAGCATGACTATGTCAGGCTCTTGCTTGACTAGTCTGTGGGACAGGTCTCCCAATTTTGGTACAAGCCACCAGATGTTAGTAAGGAAGATTTAGTAAGCAGAGTCGACATGGCTGGATTTGCTGTTGTCGTTTCTGGTGCCTAGGTAGATTCCGGGTGTCCATCCAGTTTTATTCCTTTTCAACTTTTGTGTCATGGTTTTGTTTAACTGAGTGGCTTGCTAGGCCACTTCAGAGGGTAGTTAAGAGTCAACCACATTGCTGTGGGTCTGGAGTCACAGACCAGGTAAGGACTGCCAATTTGCTTCCCGAAAGGGCATTAGTGAACCAGATGGGTTTTTAAGGCAATCAATATTAGTTGCCTGATCAACATTGCTTTCAATTCCAGATTTTCATTAAAGTAAGTGAATTTAAATTCCAACTGCCATGGTGGGATTTGAACCCGTATCCCCAGAGTATTAGCCTGGGTCTCTGGCTTTCTAGTCCAGTGACATTACTGCTACACCATTGTCTTCCCCTTTAGTTTCAAGTAACATTCATGAACTACCTCACTCGCCCCTCCTGTGCTTTATGCCCTGTCAGGCATTGCTATTCAGATCCAGGTATCTGTTCTCTAAATTCTACATAATATTTACATCAAATCCAGTTCGGTGAGTGTCAGAACATTCCAAGCCATGACAGCTGCTGGAAATGTTAATTAACTCGGCATAGAGAATAACATCGTAGGTTAACTACATTCCCTCGGTTCCTAGGTGTCTATATGAGGCAGAGTTTTGACTTTATTTAGACTGTACAATTGGTTCCCTTTCACATCTACAAAACCATACCAAGCATCTAGCATCTCAAGATCTATTCCACATAAATTAAGTGAAAAAACAGCTTGTTACATACATACAAAAATATTAAACAACCCACTGATCACATCATTGCTAAAGGTTGTCAGGCATTCTGTTTGTCATTCTTCTTCCTGCACATGCTGCTTTGGTTCATGTTTTAAATATTTAAATATGACGTTCATGGTGTAATATAAGGACAGCCCGTAGCCCTACATCATGTACTAGATCATGCCAGAAACCAAGACAGCACTTCACAATAGGGAAACAAAATAGATAAAAGGGATAAAGAATGAGACACTGAGCCGGGGTGGGAGATTGGTCCAAAATATGTGTTTGAGAAGGGTTTTAAAGATAGAGAGAATTGGAGAGGCAGAGGGGTTGGAAAGGGAAACGAGTTCCAGTGAGTGAGGCCAAGGCAGCTGTAGGCACATCTGCATAGGTAGGGCAATGGACAGCATACAAAAGACCACAGTTGGAAGACCCAGGGTTGAGAAATGGGATATGTGAGCGGATGAGGTTACAGTAGAGAAAAGGGAGAAGGTGGCCGAAGATTTCGAAGACAATGATAAAGATTTTAAAGTCAATGCAGTGGGGGAACAGGATGTCAATGTAGGTTAGTGAGGATGGGGTGGGGGGTGGATGGGTGTGTAGAATTAGTGCAAGACATGATAGGCTGAGTTTCCGAAGGGTAGAGGAGGAGAGGCCAGCAAGGAGGACTGGGGAGAAATTGCATCAAGACATGACAAAAGAGTGGAGAAGGATGGAATCCTCTCTCTCCTGGGGTTTCTCTAGTTATCTGTTCACTTATTGCCATCTGTACTAATAACAAATGCAGCCACAGTGTCTCATCTTGCTTTAGCAAACAATGAAGTCATACATTCAACAACAACTTGCATTTATGTAGTGCCTTTAATGTAGGAAAATGTCCCAAGGCACTTTGCAGATGCATAAACATTTATAAAAAGAATGTGTTCAAAGTTCAGTTAACTGCATAAGAATAGGAGTAGGTCATTCAGCCCTTCAAACCTGTTCCACCATTCAGCAAGATCATGGCTGGTCTGCACCTCAACTTCATTTACTCATTAATTTCAGAGAAATCCAAACTAATTCCAAAACATTTATCACACATTACTTTCCACGTTAAAATGTTTGTTGCAATAGTCCAGACCAAGAACCAAATAATCATTTTGATGCATTATGAGGTGCAAGAATTATAGAGTAGTTATAATGGGGGACTTTAATAATCTGAGTCTCGACTAAGATAGTGGTAGGGTAAAGGGCATGAGGAACAAGAGTTCCTAGAGTGTATTCAGGAAAATTTTCTACAGCAGTATGTTTCCAGTCCAATGAGAGGACCTGGTTCCTGGGAATGAAGTGGGCGAAGTGGATCAAAGAGGTTTGCTAGAGCTCTTCGGGAGGGTTTAAACTAGTTTGGCAGAGGGATGGGAACCGGAGCTACAGATCAGTGGATGGGGTAGCTGTTGAACAGGCAGATACCGAGTGCAGAGAGTCTGTGAGGAAGGTTAGACAATTGACATGACAAAGTTGCAGCCAGTATGATGGGTTGAAGTGTGTCTATTTTAACGCAAGAAGTGTCAGGAATAAGGGTGATGAACTTAGAGCATGGATCAGTACTTGGAGCTACGATGTTGTGGCCATTACGGAGACGTGGATATCACAGGGGCAGGAATGGATGTTGGATGTTCCGGGGTTTAGATGTTTCAAAAGGAATAGGGAGGGAGGTAAAAGAGGTGGGGGAGTGGCATTGCTAATCAGGGATAGTATCACAGCTGCAGAAAGGGAGGTCGTTGAGGAGGGTTTGTCCACTGAGTCATTATGGGTGGAAGTCAGAAACAGGAAAGGAGCAGTCACTTTGTTGGGAGTTTCCTATAGACCCCCCAATAGCAACAGAGACACGGAGGAACAGATTGGGAGGCAGATTTTGGAAAGGTGCAGAAGTAACAGGGTTGTTGTCATGGGTGACTTCAACTTCCCTAATATTGATTGGAACCTCCTTAGTGCAAACAGTTTGGATGGAGCAGATTTTGTCAGGTGTGTCCAGGAAGGTTTCCTCACTCAATATGTAGATAGGCCGACTAGAGGGGAGGCTATGTTGGACTTGGTGCTTGGCAACGAACCAGGCCAGGTGGCAGATCTCTCGGTGGGAGAGCATTTCGGTGATAGTGATCACAACTCCCTGACATTTACTATAGTCATGGAGAAGGACAGGAGCAGACGGGAGGGGAAAATATTTAATTGGGGGAGGGGGAATTACAATGCTATTAGGCAGGAACTGGGGAGCTTAAATTGGGAACAGATGTTCTCAGGGAAATGCACGACAGAAATGTGGAGGTTGTTTAGGGAGCACTTGCTGCGACTGCTGGATAGGTTTGTCCCGATGAGGCAAGGAAGGGATGGTAGGGTGAAGGAACCTTGGATGACAAGAGATGTGGAACAGGTAGTCAAGAGGAAGAAGGAAGCTTACTTAAGGTTGAAGAAGCAAGGATCAGACAGGGTTACAAGGTAGCCAGAAAGGAACTGAAGAATGTACTTAGGAGAGCTAGAAGGGGACATGAAAAAGTCTTGGCGGGTAGGATTAAGGAAAATCCCAAGGCGTTCTGCACTTATGTGAGGAACAAGAGGATGGCCAGAGTGAGGGTAGGGCTGATCAGGGATAGTGGAGGGAACTTGTGCCTGGAGTCGGAGGAGGTAGGGGAGGACCTAAATGAATACTTTGCTTCAGTATTCACTAGTGAGAGGGACCTGGTCATTTGTGAGGACAGCGTGGAACAGGCTGATATGCTCGAACAGGTTGAGGTTAAGAGGGAGGATGTGCTGGAAATTTTGAATGATATGAGGACAGATAAGTCCCTGGGGCCAGACGGGATATACCCAAGGATATTACGGGAAGTGAGGGAAGAGATTGCCGCTCCTTTGGCGATGATCTTTGCGTCCTCACTGTCCACTGGAGTAGTACCGGATCATTGGAGGGTGGCAAATGTTATTCCCTTGTTCAAGAAAGGGAATAGGGATAACCCTGGGAATTATAGACCAGTCAGTCTTACGTCGGTAGTGGGCAAATTATTGGAGAGGATTCTGAGAGACAGGATTTATGATTATTTGGAAAAGCATGGTTTGATTAGAGACAGTCAGCATGGCTTTGTGAGGGGCAGGTCATGCCTCACAAGCCTTATTGAATTCTTTGACGATGTGACAAAACACATTGATGAAGGAAGAACAGTGGATGTGGTGTATATGTATTTTAGCAAGGCATTTGATAAGGTTCCCCATGGTAGGCTCATTCAGAAAGTAAGGAGGCATGGGATACAGGGAAAGTTGGCTGTCTGGATACAAAATTGGCTGGCCCATAGAAGACAGAGGGTGGTAGTAGATGGAAAGTATTCAGAATGGAGCTCGGTGACCAGTGGTGTTCCACAAGGATCTGTTCTGGGACCTCTGCTCTTTGTGATTTTTATAAATGACTTGGATGAGGAAGTGGAAGGCTGGGTTAGCAAGTTTGCCGAAGACATGAAGATTGCTGGAGTTGTGGATAGTGTGGAAGGCTGTTGTAAGTTGCAACGGGACATTGACAGGATGCAGAGCTGGGCTGAGAAGTGGCAGATGGAGTTCAACCTGGAAAAGTGTGAAGTGATTCATTTTGGAAAGTCAAATTTGAATGCAGAATACAGGCTTAAAGACAGGATTCTTGGTAGTGGGGAGGAACAGAGGGATCTTGGGGTCCATGTCCATAGACCGCTCAAAGTTACCACCCAAGTTGATAGGGTTGTTAAGAAGGCGTATGGTGTGTTGGCTTTCATTAACAGGGGGATTGAGTTTAAGAGCCGCGAGGTTATGCTGCAGCTCTATAAGGCCCTGGTTCGACCACACTTGGAATATTGTGTTCAGTTCTGGTCGCCTCATTATAGGAAGGATGTGGAAGCTTTCGAGAGGGTGCAGAGGAGATTTACCAGGATGCTGCCTGGACTGGAGGGCATGTCTTACGAAGAAAGATTGAGGGAGCTAGGGCTTTTCTCATTGGAGCGAAGAAGGATGAGAGGGGACTTGATAGAGGGGTACAAGGTGATGAGAGGCATAGATAGAGTGGATAGCCAGAGACTTTTTCCCAGGGTGGAAAGGGCTATCACCAGGGGGCGTAATTTTAAGGTGATTGGAGGAAGGTTTCGGGGAGATGTCAGAGGTAGGCTCTTTACACAGAGAGTGGCGGGTGCATGGAATGCACTGCCAGCGGCGGTAGTAGAAGCAGATACATTAGGGACATTTAAGCGACTCTTGGATAGGTACATGGATGATAGTAGAATGAAGGGTAGGTAGGTAGTTTGATCTTAGAGTAGGTTAAAGGTTTGGCACAACATCGTGGGTCGAAGGGCCTGTACTGTGCTGTACTGTTCTATGTTCTATGTTCTAATATCAGTAGGAGAACATTTAGGGCACAGTGATCATAGAAGGATGGAATCCTCTCTCTTCTGGAGTTTCTCTAGTTATCTGTTCACTTTATTACTATCTGTTCTAATAACAAATGCAGCACTGTGTCTCATAAGATTTAGATTGGCTATGGAAAAGGACAAAGAATAATATAGCGTAAGAATAATTCACTGGGGGAAAGCCAACTTCAATGGATCTGGGCCGAATAAATGGAATCAAAGGTTGGAAGTAAAAACAGTGGCTGAACAACCTTCAAAGATGAGATAGTTTGGGCACAGTCAAGGTGTATTCCCTCAAAGGGGAAAGGTAGGGCAAATAAATCCAGAGCTTCACAAAAGAGAGATTAAGATAAGGAAGAAAAAGTGTGCTTATGACAGATGTCAGGTGGTTAATACAATAGAGAACCAGGCAGAATATGGAAGGTTCAGAGGGAAAGTGAAAAAGCAAATAAGCGAAGCAAAGAGGAAGTGTGAAAAGAGAATAGCAGCTAGCATTAAAGGAAATCCCAACATCTTCTATAGGGATATAAATAGTAAAAAGGTGGCAAAAGGAGGTATGGGGCCAATTAGGGACCAAAAAGGCAGTGGGAATAGCTGAGGTGCTCCATGAATACTTTGCATCTGTATTTACTAAAGAAGATGCAACACAGGCAATGGTGAAAGAGGAAGTAATTTAGACACTAGAAGGGTTTAAAATTGATAAAGAGAAGGTATTAGATAGGCTGTCTATACTTGTTAATTGATGAAGCATCAGGCCCGGATGAGTAATATCCAAGGATACTGAGGGAAGTGATAATGGAAATTGCAGAGGCACTGGCCACAATTTTCCAGTCTTCCTTAGACTCAGGTGTGGTGCCAGAGGACTGCAGAATTGTAAATTGTTATATCCATGTTCAAAAAGGTCTTAAAGATAAGCCCAGCAACTACAGGCCAGTCAGTTTAACTTCTGTGGTGAGGAAACTTCGAGAAATAATAATTCGGGACAAAATGAATAGGCACATGGACAAATGCGGGCTAATTAAGGAAAGCTAGCACAGATGTTTCAAGGGAAAATCATGTTTAACGAACTTGCTGAAGTTTTTTGAAGAGGTAACAGAGAGGGTTGATGTGGGCAATGCTGTTGATGTGGTGTACGTGGCCGACCAGAGGGCATTTGATACAGGGCCGCACACAGATCTGTTCGCAAAATTATAGTTCATGGAATAAAAGGGATAGTAGCAACATGGATATGGAATTGGCTGTGTGACAGGAAACAGAGAGTAGTGATTAATGGCTGTTTATCGAGCTGGAGGAAGGTTTGTACTGGAATTCCCCAGAGATCAGTGTTGGGACCCTTGCTCTTCCAGATATATTATTAATGGCCTAGACCTTGGTGTACAGGGCACTATTGCTAAATTTGCAGATGATATGTAATTTGGAGGCTTTGTGAACTGTGAGGGGGATAGTGCAGAACTTCAGAAGGACATAGACAAGTTGGTGGAATGGGCAAACAAGTGACAGATGAAGTTCACTGCAGAGAAATGCAAAATGATTCATTTTGGTCGGAAGAACATGGAAGACAATATAAAATAAAGGGTACAATTCTAAAGTGGGTGCAAGAACAGAGGGTCCTGGGTGTATATGTGCATACATCATTGAAGGTGGCAGGACAGGTTGAGAGAGCAGGTAATAAAGCATACAGTATCCTCGGCTTTATTAATAGAGCATAGAGTGCAAGAGCAAGGAGGTTATGTTGAACTTGTATCAGATCCTAGTTTGGCCTCAGCTGGAATATTGCATCCAGTTCTGGGTGCTACACTTTAAGAAAGATGTGAAAGCACTGGAGAGAGTGTAGAAACAATTCACAAGAATGGTTCCAGAGATGAGGAACTTTAGTTATGAAGATAAATTGGAGAAGTGGGACAGTTTTCCTTGGAGAAGAGAAGGCTGAAAGGTGATTTGATAGAGGTATTCAAAGTCATGAAGGGTCAGGACAGACTAGATAGGGAGAAACTGTTTACACTCATGAAAGAATCGAAAATGAGAGGGCACAGATTTAAAGTAACTGGCAAAAGAAGCAAAAGTGACATGAGGAGAAAAGGTTTTGCGCACAGTGAGTGGTTAGGGTCTAGAATGTACTGTCTGAGAGTACGGTGCAGGCAGGTTCAATCGAGGCATTCAAAAGGGAATTAAACAGTTATCTGAAAAGGAAGAATATACAGGGTTATGGGGAGAAGGCAGGGGAATAGCACTAGGTGAATTGCTCATTCGGAGAGCTGATGCAGACACAATGGACTAAATGGCCTCCTCCTGCACTGTAATAATTCTGTGATTCTGAGGATATATTAATCTTGTGTCAGTTGGATAAAACGGTTTGTCTATCCTGTTATAGTTGGGCATTAGGGTTAGCTGATCTGCTTTTACACAAGTCTTCAGAAATTTTTAAATTCCTATACCATACTTGGAATTTGATTTTTTTTTTCAATAAATACCACAACCTATAATAGATTTCAAATTTATAAATATTTCATGTACTTTACAAAGATATAAGTACAGGAATCAGCAGATTGCACAGATTTGCCTCTAATAGACACCCAACAGAAGGCCGTTGCCTGTCTTTTCCCTCCGCTGCCAGGAGCTTGTGCCTAAGACAGGGACAGGAATGGTGTCAGGCCTTCCCTCACCTTTTTACAGCTCCCCTAACGCCTCCCAGCCCATCCCCAGAGGGCTAGTAAGATCCAGCCCTCACTTTCATAAGGGACAAAAGAAGCACTGTCCCTGCCAAAGTGGTTTCAGAGAGTAGTTTATCTCAGGTCTCTTGTCTGGCACTGGCTCAGATTGGAAAATCACAGGCCGCCAATTTTCCAGCGTGAATTCGTATAGTGCGAGGCACCCTACCGTGGGCAAAGCCTGGCAAGATCGACTTAGAGGTCTACGGTATAAGAAAGCTGCTGCAATCATTTGTCCAGACGTACCCACATGTGGTGTTTCCATCCCTTCCACAACCTCTCTCCACAACTGTCATCGATCGAGGTTAACTCCTGCTTGCAAATACGCTTATTGTTGTATTTCTGAGGAAATGTTGTAATAACTGTGTTGTCCTTGTCTTTAGACAGATGCAGAGAAGCTGGGGCAGGATTAGCGAGGAATGAAGGCAAACAGAACACTTACTCCAAGCACCATCTCCAATACTATCTGCATTATCCCACCAGGCCTGATGACCCCCTAACACCCCTGCCACAATATTCAGCGACATTAGCATCCTCATCTAATGTCATGGGGAAAAATTCTGTTGGCACAGTCACAATCACCATGAACTCTAAATCTCTTTTATTTGGTGGCTTGAAGCAAAGGTTAATGCTGGCCTTGCTAGCAATGCCCACTTCCCAAGGATGAATTTAAAAAAAGATTAGTGCCACTGAATAAATATTCATGAGATCTTGAGTGTTTTACTGGCACACCCTCGTACTGGAAATATGCCAGCCTCTGGGAACAAAGAAACTAACAAGGTGAAGGAAGCTAAGGAGCCCATTTCACTTCCTGCCTCAGATCTAAAATTGTCACTAATTTTGCCAAAAATCCACAAAGCCCCCTGGAAACTCCTTGTCCTAGTGGGGTGGAGGGGAATGTAAATCTCTGTCCTTTTCTATAAGTGAGCTAGGTTGGTGCATCCATGCCCGGCACTGCAGAGGGGACGGTGCCTGTGATTCTCCAGATACTAGGTTCCTAATCTCACTTGGATATGTCAGGGTGCCAGCTGGAGACTTCTCCACAGAGAGTGAAGGAACACTGGAGGAGAAGTGCCTGGAAATGCTCTTGCATGTCTCTTAGCAACTGATCAGTGAGCAGCAATGCCAAAGACAAAGGAAGTAAAAGTAAACCAAAAATAAACTCAGCCCTGAGGTCACACAGGAGATACTAACATTTGGACGCATAAAGCGTTCATAGAATCTGAGAATCATAGATTACTATAGCACAGAATGAGGCCTCTCAGCCCATTGAGTCTTTTGAAGAGCAATCCTGTTAGTCTCACACCCCTATTCTTTCCTCATATCCCTGAATTTTTTTCTCCTTCAAGTATTTATCCAATTCCCATTTTAAAGCTACTATTGAATCTATTTCCACCAGCCTATCAGGCAGTGCCTGCCAGATCCTAACCATTCATTATGTAAAAAAGTTTCTCCTCATGTCGCCTCTGGTTCTTTTGCCAATCACCTTAAATCTCGGTCCTCTGGTTAGCAACCCTTCAGACATTCAGTGTTGGTCTAAAGTCCTTCCCCTTGGTATTTTGGTAGAAGTATTAGTGCATTTATTTTAGACAGATTAACCTCTCCGTCAAATAGCAAGGAGAGGACTTTCAAACGAGTGCTTTCCGTCTTCATACACTGTGTCCCAGGGTATAATCTCATGGGCAATGTGAACAGTGGCATAACTTCTACACTGGTGACTAGTGTTACGAACAGGTGAGCAATGTGTCTAGGGGTCTCTTGCTGTCTTCACCTGGTCTTATTGTAACAGGGTTTAATTTTAAATACACTGTGTTTTGAGCTCTCCTTTTGTGAATCCTTGTTCACAGTTTCCAATTATCAGGCAAATAACTGAACACACACAGGCTTTCTTTAGTTGAAAGCAGAAAGAGGAAATTTATTAAAACCTTAAAACTTAAACTCTAATACAGTTCACGCCTATGGATATACAACGTGCTCATGCTAGTATGCACACACGATATAAACATGCAGATAGGAACAGAAAAGAACAGAAGAAAAGATAAGTAGAACAGTTTGAGGCAATATCTTGTTATTGTTTCTCGAGCTTGCTGTAGTCCTTGATTGAAGATATGGTCTTGCAGTTCGTTGGGGCCCAGTATTAGTCTTAAACCTTGTACACATAGGAAATCTTCTCTCTTTTAGTTTCACGTGTTTTCGCAATTCCACAGTTCCGTGGGAAGAGATGAAGGCAGGCAGACAGGAGAGGCTGTAATTCTTGCTTCAATTCCAGGAGAGGTGTTTACTCCATGAGCACACAGCTTTGTCTCTGACCTCAAAACCCTTTGTTGGGAGTTTCAAATTCAAAAAGCTCCCAGGGTGCTCAGCAGGTTAGTCATGTGACTAACTCCTGATATGGAACAGTCTCTTCAACATCCTTTGTTGGATGTTCAAATCCAAAAGCTCCAGCCAGCTAGACATGTGACTAGAACTGGTTTGACCACTTCTGTGTATTCGAGAAACAACTGCTGGATCCCCATTGTTTCAACATTGTCTGTTACCATGGAAATGTCTTTCCAGTCAGGGCTTGCAATTTTAAGTTTTAATGTTCATGTGGCGAAATAATTTGTGCCTCAGTCTTGGCAGGTGAGGTTTGCCTGACACGAGGACAAAAGATCACAGCCAACACTTTGACAAGTCGCTGACAGTGTCTCTCAAAGATGTAGCTATCTGGCACCAAGCTCACTGGGAATCCAATTCTTCTGAATTTACTCCAGGTTTGCAGAGCCAATCTACACTGGTATTACCAATATACGAACAATAACAAACACATAAAGACCCTCTGGTCCATTCAGTCTGTCTCATACAATGTATCACAATATATATACTTCACAGGAAGCCACAAAGTCTCCTGGAAGAGGCAGGAAACCAGATAAAAACCCAGGCCAATTAAGGGGAGAAAAACCTGGGAAATTCCTTTCCCGGCTCATCTATTTCCTCAAAACTAGTCCAGGAGACCACTCTGGCCCTGAATTCCCTGCAGTATCTACCTTGTGTAAAAGGTGATGTCCTCCCCAACCAGAAAGAGGTCCAGTTCTCACTTAAAGTAATTCAGCAAGTCGATGTCTGCCACATGAGCCGACAGCCTGTTCCAGAGGTCCACCATTCTCTGGGAAAGGACCCCTCCTAACATCAAACTAGCTCTGGTCTTTCACGGCTTCAAAACCACTTTCCTAGTTGCCAACAGGAATGATTGGAATCTTTCTTTTGGATGGTAGCTCATAAGTATTCGGGATGCTCCTGATGGCGACTAGGATTTTTCCAAGGTATGAACTTCATCGGTTGCATGCAGAACCCAATGTTCCAACAGTATACTTTTGCATTATAATACAACCAAAGAAGAATGCCTCAATTATAATGGTGGCTTCTCAACTGTTATACTGTCAGCCTTTGAGGCATCTCTACTGAAAATACAATCAGATGCCAAATATATAGATATAGGACAGATGTGAGAGGTAGTTTCTTTACTCAGAGAGTAGTAAGGGCGTGGAACGCCCTGCCTGCAGCAGTAGTAGATTCGCCAACTTTAAGGGCATTTAAGTGGACATTGGATAGACATATGGATGAAAATGGAATAGGTAGGTCAGATGGTTTCACAGGTCGGCGCAACATCGAGGGCCGAAGGGCCTGTACTGCGCTGTAATGTTCTAATTCTAATTTACAGGATATAGTGAGACTCACTTAACACTGAGGCAGCCCAAGCTTATTTTGCTTGAAATATCAACAGCAAGGGAGAGAGATTTTTAATCCCATCAACCCAACAAATCTCTGGGATGTAAAGAAAATGTCATGTTGCAGAGGTAGAAACAGGCCGCTTTGGTGGTGGTCTCAAATGTGGGAATTGAAGGTTAGCGCAGGGTCAAACAGAACAGCAAAAGGATAAGACCGTTGCAGTCCATCTGAGCGAGCTGCCAGGGATGAAGATGGAGTTAAGGTGGAGAGTTTTAGTTCGGAGCTGAACTCAGTGGCTTTGGTTTTGTCACTATTGAGCAGAAAGAAGTTCTTGCACATTCATGAGTTGATGATAATTGAGTAGTAAAACAGCACAGTGACAGTAGAAGGCATTAAAAAGGTGGTACAGAGAAAGAACTGGGTATAGCCACCACCCAGATGAAGGCTCACCCCAAATCCCCAAGGGGCAGCATGGAGACCAGTGAGAGAATGTGGCCTAGGATGGAGCCTTGGGCCACACCCAATGTGACTGTTCAGCAGATAGGAGGAGAAATGCTTACAGGAGATACGCTAACTGTTTTGGACAGGTGTGGGTGGAACCAAACTAGGGCAGTTCCATACAAGTAGACCAGAGAGCAGAGATGATCTAGCCAGATGGTATGTTAAACTGCTTGAACACTAAGGAGAGGTCAGGGAGGATGAGAGAGATAGCACACTGCAATCATAGAAGATGTCATAAGGGATTTTAACCATTGCGCTTCGCACAGACCCTGGCCTCCATCCTGCTGACTGTTCCCAACACAGACCTGAAGCCTCCCAATTTTCCTGACCCATTCTCAAACGTCCCAGGCTTCAGCCTCTAAACCTCCCTATAGTCTTCCCAGCTTCAGACTCACAGAAACTCCACCCACCTCATTCATGCTGATCTCCCCTTAAGCTCCAAAAGACATATTCCTCCTTCTGAGCCCCAAGACCCAACTCTCTTAGACTCCATTACTCATAAGTATTCTCAGCCACCAGCTCTCCACACTATCCCAAGCCCAGCCCATGGCTGGCTTCCCAAACTCCACCTTCCCACTTCATCCCAACTCTAGCTCTTCAACCCCCACCTCACTCAATTTCTCCCACCCGTGTATTTTTCAGCAGCTCCCAGACAGCCTGTCCCTGCCTGATCCTAATACTCACTCCATCAGTCTGCATACCCTGGCTAATCGAAATTTAATGCATAGATAAAGGAACACCTCTGACAGTACAGGTATCTCTCACAACTCACAACCACCTGTGTATTTTAAGGAATGTCCCTTTTGCAATAATCTTGCCACAATCCCCATAACTGGTCCTCAACCCCTTGGAATCTGAAATGACAATCAGCTGGTTTTCTTCCTCTGCAGAGAATCAGTACCTTTTAAAACTCACACAACTTTAAATCACTAGTGCCCCTGAACTTTATTTGTTGATGACCATTCAACTCAAGAGTTGAGTTGGACTGAAGGTTCCAAAATAACTAATTGAATTGGGTAACAGAAAGCAAGTTGGACACAAACAGAACAGCACCAAGCTTTAATATGATGACAGAGAAACCTACAAGGTGTTTTACATTTCCTATTTTCTTCCCTTGTGATGAACATAGTCTCTTCTGCCACCTGTTTGAGTACTCACTTTCACTTTCAGTCCCGAAACTAGCCTGGTTCTTCTGTTTTTCAAGTTTCTGGCTTTCTCTCTCCCTTATTCTCACAAGCCAGAGTCTTAAAGCATCCATTAAACTTTGAAATGTCTGATACATATAACTATTATTTCATGTTTCCTCTGGCAATCCCATTTCCAGTCTGGATAATTCACAGCTCAGTGTGGTTCACACCATCTTCCTAGTTTCGTTGGCACATTAATACTGTTTGGAAGTCGAAGTTTTGAGCCACTTCCTGTAACCCAGACATACCAGAGAAAAGCTGCCATTTTAGCCATTTTCCGTGGCTCACTTTACGTTTAGACAGAGCATAATGTATTCCTTTAAACATAAAGCTACTTCTGCATCTAACTACCTGCAAACAGTGACAATATCAGACTATTTTTCACAGTCACATAGAAAAAGATTGAGAGACAAAAGTAGACTTAGATTGAATGAGGAAAGCAGTCAAAGAAGAATAGAAACAGAGAAAAACACCACAATAATAAAAAGGAGTTAAGAGGAAAAAATGATCAGAATACAGATAGAAAGAGCAATTGTTGATTTGATGTGATGTTTTGCTTTTGTTCTCATGCTCCAGCCATGTGACAAGACATCAACAAGTAGGATAACAGGATTGCATCAGTTCGTCTCGTCTATATCCATTTCCAAAAGTTCCATTGGTCGGTGGTTTCTGTAATGTCAGAGTTTGATCATCTATGATTTTTATTTACCTCAGGAAGTGTCAGTTTGAGTTTGTAACCCAGAGACATTCAATTAAGAAGTATCTGACAGTGCATCAAATTAAGCAAGTGGTTAGATTCAGACTGCACTAACCCCGTGCCTAATGAATATGGAATTCATAGGCAAAGGTTGTGCTGCTGAATGTAAAATTGTTGTGAATCTTAATGAGGTAATTCATTTTTTATTCAATATTTCATAGAATGATCCCTAAACCAAGTTCAAAATAAGAATTTTATAGGATTGCAGATGTCGCTGACAGAACAGGAAGTGAGAAAAGAAAAATTTGTGAATTTATTTTTAAAAGCCTTGTACAGTAAACGCAGAATGAAATGGAGAAATCGTGACATTCACTTAGCCTTTGGATGGCTGAAAATCTTGCAGAAAACAATAACAGGTCAAACAACAGTTTGAAGTGTTTCTATTAGGCACTGGAGCATATGATGCATCCAGGTTCTATCAGCTGAAGCACTAGATAGATATAGCCAGTTCAGCTTTGGGGAAGGAGTGAGATGGGCACTGAATGTGACACTGCGGTGACTTGAAACACTCTACAATCTTATTTTAAATGGGCGATATGAAAGGCACAAATTTAAGACAAGTTGAAATTTGTAGTGTTGCCAAAAGATGCAGTCAATTTTATGTTCAAGTATTCATCAGAAACTTGTGAAAAGGATAGTTACAATAAAGGTTATTAAATGGAACAGTACAGAGCTCCAGCTTGTAAGGAAATTATTGCATAGAATTTACAACACAGAAACAGACCGTTCAGCCCAATAGATCCATGCCAATGTTAATGCTCCACATGAGCCTCCTCCCACCCTACTTCATCTCACTCTATCAATACTGCCTTCTGTTCCTTTCTCCCTCAGATATTTACCTGGTTTCCCCTTAGATGCATCATATTTGACACTTTGGATCAATTAGTTTGTACTGCACAATTTGCTAATGCTAACCATGGTATCAAGTCCAATCCTTCCTCTGGTAGCTTGCAATCGATATTGGATGAAGCAAATTCCTATCCAATATTTTTCATAGAAGGTATCAATTCCTGTAGCATTCTGTTGGTGTTGGGTGGGCTCTAGAAGTAAATCACAAAACCATGCGTATACAATATTGATGTAATTTTCACTTGCAATTTGGGTGGTAACCTGGCAAAGCACATTGCCTGCCTGTTACAGAAACTGCCTGATTTCCATCACATTGAAACCACAAGCGTGGATAAGAATATCTTATTGATGGTGCAGAAATATTGATGTATGAGACAGTAGTGTGTGAATTATCCAAAGAGAGATATGACTTTGTAAAGCACTTGAAGTTACCAGAAGCAAATTTATAAAGACAAATGTGCATGTGTTATATTATGGAATCCTACTGGAATCATGAATGTGAATAAACATGAGTACTCAATGCTAGAACCTTAAGATTCAGAAATATATATAAATAAAATCAGATGATGTATCACCGACAGCCATCAGGCTGGCTGATGATTAGTTTTGCAGGCACCAAGTTCAGGAGCGGATGCAGACATGAAAATTGCACAAATCAAGGAGATGCATTAGGCATCGTTAGATGGTTGGGGGCAGGCTCTCCCTGTACAGTGCTATAGGAGCACTCTCTATCTGTACAATGGTATGGGAAAACTCTACGTTTAAAATGGTATGGGAACACTCTCTAACTGACAAGTGGTATGGGAACACTCTCTACCTGTACAGTGGTACAGGAACACGCTCTACCTGTACAGTGGCATGGGAACACTCTCTATCTGTCCAATCGTATGGGAACACCCTCAACCTGTACAATGGTATAGGAGCACTCTCTATCTGTACAATGGTATGGGAACGCTGTTTATCTGTACAAGGGTATGGGAACACTATTATTCAATGGTATGGGAGCACACTCTTTTGCACAAAGGTGTGGGAACATTCTCTAATGTACAATGGTATGGGAACACTATCTGTCCAATGGTATGGGAACACTCTCTACCTGTACAATGGTATGGGAATACTTTCTATTGTACAATGGTATGGGAACACTCTCTATCTGTACAATGGTATGGGAGCACTATTATACAATGGTGTGGGAATATTCTCTACTGGTATAATGCGATGGAAACACTCTTTATACAATAGTATCAGAACACTATCTACCTCTACAATGGTCTGAGAACACTACCTGTACAATGGTATGGGAACACAACCTGTACAAGGGTGGGAACGCTCTCTATCTGCACAATTGTATGGGAACACTCTCTGTTGTGCAATGGTGCGGGACTGCTCTCTATTGTACAATGCTCTGGGAACACTCTATCTGTACAATGGTTTGGGAACGCTCTCTACCTGTACAATAGCATGAGAACACTCTCTGGACTTATAATGGTATGGGAACACTCTCTACCTGTACAATGGTATGGGAAAACTCTCCATTGTAAAATGGTATAGGACCAATTTCTCTCCATACAATTGTATGGGAACACTCTCTTCCTGTCCAATAGCATGAGTACACTACTTGTACACTGGAATGGGAACACTGTTGTACAATGATATGGGAACTCTCTTTATTGTACAATGGTAAGGAAATATTCTCTACCTGTACAATGGTATGGGAACATTCTCTATCTGTACAATGGTATGGGAACAGACAATTGTACAATGGTATGGGAACACTCTCTATTGTAGAATGGTATGGGAATGCTCCCTATTGTACAATGATATGGGAACACTCTCTACCTGTACAATGGTATGGGAACACTCTCTTGTACAATGATATGGGAACACTCTCAACTTGTACAATGGTATGGGAACATTCTCTATCTGTACAATGATATGGGAACACATGATTGTACAATGCTATGGAACACTCCCTAGCTGTACAATGATCTGGGAATACTCTCAATTGTACAATGGTATGGGAACACTGTTGTACATTGATATGGGAACGCTCTTTCTTGTACAATGGTGGGGGAACTCTCTCTATTGTACAATGGTATGGGAACACTCTCTACCTGTACAATGGTATGGGAACACTACCTGTACAATAATTTGGGAACACTCTCTACCTGCACAATTTTATAGGAACACTATCTGTACAATGGTATGGGAACACGCTCTACCTGTACAACGGTATGGGAACACTATTATACAATGGTATCAAAGCACTCTCTACCTGTACAATGGTAAGAGAACACTACCTGTCCAGTGGGATGGGAACACTATTGCACAATGGTATGGGAACACTACCTGGACAATAGTATGGGAACAGTCTCTATGGTACAATGGTATGGGAACACTCTCTGGGTATACAATGGTATGGAAACAGTCTCTACCTGCACAATGGTATGGAAACACTCTCTAGCTGTACAATGGTATGGGAACACTATTATACAATGGTATGGGAATACTGTCAATCGGTGCAATGCTATGGAAACACTATTATACAATTGTATTGGAACACTACCTGTACAATGGTATGAGAACACTACCTGTACAATGGTATGGAAACACTACAGTACAATGGTATGGGAACGTGCTCTATCTGTACAATGGTATGGAAATACTCTCTACTGTACAATGGAATGGGAGCATTCTGTAGCTGTACAATGGTATGGGAACATTCACTATTGTACAATGGTATAGGAACACGCTCTACCTGTACAATGGTATGGGAACACGCTCTACCTGTACAACAGTATGGGAACACTATTATACAATGGTATCAAAGCACTCTCTACCTGTACAATGGTAGGAGAACACTACCTGTCCAGTGGGATGGGAACACTATTGCACAATGGTATGGGAACACTAGCTGGACAATAGTATAGAAACAGTCTCTATGGTACAATGGTATGGGAACACTCTCTGGGTGTACAATGGTATGGAAACAGTCTCTCCATGCACAATGGTATCGGAACACTGTCAATCGGTGCAATGCTATGGAAAGACTATTCTACAATGGTATCGGAACACTCTCTACCTGTACAATGGTATGGGAACACTGCAGTACAAGAGTATGGAAAGAGAACCTGTACAATGGTATGGGAACGCTCTCTATCTGTACAATGGTATGGAAACACTCTCTACTGTACAATGGAATGGGAGCATTCTGTAGCTGTACAATGGTATGGGAACATTCTCTATTGTACAATGGTATAGGAACACGCTCTACCTGTACAATGGTATGGGAACACGCTCTACCTGTACAACGGTATGGGAACACTATTATACAATGGTATCGAAGCACTCTGTACCTGTACAATGGTAAGAGAACACTACCTGTCCAGTGGGATGGGAACACTATTGCACAATGGTATGGGAACACTACCTGTACAATAGTATGGGAACAGTCTCTATGGTACAATGGTATGGGAACACTCTCTGGGTGTACAATGGTATGGAAACAGTCTCTACCTGCACAATGGTATGGGAACACTCTCTAGCTGTACAATGGTATGGGAACACTATTATACAATGGTATGGGAATACTGTCAATCGGTGCAATGCTATGCAAACACTATTATACAATGGTATGGGAACACTACCTGTACAATGGTATGGGAACACTACCTGTACAATGGTATGGGAACACTACAGTACAATGGTATGGTAACAGAACCTGTACAATGGTATGGGGACGCTCTTTATCTGTACAATGGTATGGAAACACTCTCTACTGTACAATGGTATGAGAGCACTCTGTAGCTGTACAATGGTTTGGGAACATTCTCTACTGTGCAATGGTATGGGAACACTCTACGTACAATGGTCTGGGAACACACTCTATTCAACAATGGCATGGGAACACTCTCTGTTGTACAATGCTATGGGAACACTTTCTAGCTGTACAATCATATGGGAACATTATTGTACAATGATACGGGAACAGTCTCTATTGTACAATTGTATGGGAACACTCTCTAATATACAATGGTACAGGAACACTCTCTAGCTGTACAATGGTCTGGAAACACTCTCTATTCAGCAATGGCATGGGAACACTCTCTATTGTACAATGCTATGGGAACAGTCTCTACCTGTACAACGGTATGGGAACACCCTCTACCTGTGCAATGGTATGAGAACACTACCTATACAATGGTATGGGAACACTCTATCGTATAGTGGGATGAGAACTCTCTCTCACTGTACATGATATGGGAACATTATTGTACAATGATATGGGAACACTATCTGTCCAATGGTATGGGAACACTATCTGTACAGTGGTATGGGAACATTCTCTGTTGTACAATGGTATGGGAACACTCTCGACCTAATAATGCTATGGGAACATTATTGTGCAATGATATGGGAACATTCTCTATCTGTACAATGGTATGGGAATACTCTCTACCTGTACAATGGTATGGGAACACTATTATACAATGGTACGGTAAGAGTCTCTACCTGTACAATGGAATGAGAACACTACCTGTACAAGGGTTTAGGAACACTGCCTGTACAATGGTATGGCAACAATCTCGATTGTACAATGGAATGGGAACACTCTCAATCAGTACAATGGTATGGAAATGCTCTCTATCTGTACAATGGTGTGGCAACACTTTCTACCTGTATAATGCTATGGGAACACTCTCTACCTGTATGATAGTATGCAAACACTCTCTATTGTATTATGGTATGTGAACACTTTCTACCTGTACAATGATATGGGAACACTCTCTACTTGTACAATGGTATGGGAACATTCTCTATCTGTACAATGGTATGGGAACACCCTCGACCTGTACAATGGGATGGGAACATTTCCTATTGTACAATAATATGGGAACAGTCTCAATCTTTATAATGGTATGGGAACACTCTCTATTGTACAATGGTATGGAAATACTCTCTATCTGTACAATGGTATCGTAACATTCTATTATACAATGGTGTGGGAATATTCTCTCCCAGTACAATGCGATGGAAACACTCTATTATACAATGGTATCAGAACACTATCTACCTCCACAATGGTGTGAGAACACTACCTGTGCAATGGTATGGGAACACTACTGTACAATGGTATGGGAACACAACCTGTACAATGGTATGGGAACACTATCTGTACAATTGAATGGGAACACTCTCTATTGTACAATGGGTTGGGAGCACTCTCTACCTGTACAATGGTATGAGAACACTACCGACCTTTACAATGGTATGGAAACAATCTCTATTGTACAATTGTATGGGACACTCTCTAGACTTATAATGGTATGGGAACACTCTCTACCTGTACAATGGTATGGGAAAACTCTCCATTGTAAAATGGTATTGGACCAATTTATCTCTGTACAATTGTATGGGAACACTCTCTTCCTGTCCAATGGCATGAGTACACTACTTGTACACTGGAATGGAAACACTATTGTACAATGATATGGGAACACTCTTTATTGTCAATGGTATGGAAATACTCTCTACCTGTACAATGGTATGGGAACATTCTCTATCTGTACAATAGTATGCGAACACTATTGTAGAATGGTATGGGAACGCTCTCTATTGTACAATGATATGGGAACACTCTCTGCCTCTACAATGGTATGGGATCATTCTCTATTGTAAAATGGTATAGGACCAATTTCTATCCATACAATTGTATGGAAACACTCTCTACCTGTCCAATGGTATTACTCTACTTGTACAATGGTATGGGAACACTCTCTTGTACAATGATATGGGAACACTCTCAACTTGTACAATGGTATGGGAACATTCTCTATCTGTACAATGATATGGGAACACATGATTGTACAATGCTATGGAACACTCCCTAGCTGTACAATGATCTGGGAATACTCTCAATTGTACAATGGTATGGGAACACTGTTGTACATTGATATGGGAACGCTCTTTCTTGTACAATGGTGGGGGAACTCTCTCTATTGTACAATGGTATGGGAACACTCTCTACCTGTACAATGGTATGGGAACACTACCTGTACAATAATTTGGGAACACTCTCTACCTGCACAATTTTATAGGAACACTATCTGTACAATGGTATGGGAACACGCTCTACCTGTACAACGGTATGGGAACACTATTATACAATGGTATCAAAGCACTCTCTACCTGTACAATGGTAAGAGAACACTACCTGTCCAGTGGGATGGGAACACTATTGCACAATGGTATGGGAACACTACCTGGACAATAGTATGGGAACAGTCTCTATGGTACAATGGTATGGGAACACTCTCTGGGTATACAATGGTATGGAAACAGTCTCTACCTGCACAATGGTATGGAAACACTCTCTAGCTGTACAATGGTATGGGAACACTATTATACAATGGTATGGGAATACTGTCAATCGGTGCAATGCTATGGAAACACTATTATACAATTGTATTGGAACACTACCTGTACAATGGTATGAGAACACTACCTGTACAATGGTATGGAAACACTACAGTACAATGGTATGGGAACGTGCTCTATCTGTACAATGGTATGGAAATACTCTCTACTGTACAATGGAATGGGAGCATTCTGTAGCTGTACAATGGTATGGGAACATTCACTATTGTACAATGGTATAGGAACACGCTCTACCTGTACAATGGTATGGGAACACGCTCTACCTGTACAACAGTATGGGAACACTATTATACAATGGTATCAAAGCACTCTCTACCTGTACAATGGTAGGAGAACACTACCTGTCCAGTGGGATGGGAACACTATTGCACAATGGTATGGGAACACTAGCTGGACAATAGTATAGAAACAGTCTCTATGGTACAATGGTATGGGAACACTCTCTGGGTGTACAATGGTATGGAAACAGTCTCTCCATGCACAATGGTATCGGAACACTGTCAATCGGTGCAATGCTATGGAAAGACTATTCTACAATGGTATCGGAACACTCTCTACCTGTACAATGGTATGGGAACACTGCAGTACAAGAGTATGGAAAGAGAACCTGTACAATGGTATGGGAACGCTCTCTATCTGTACAATGGTATGGAAACACTCTCTACTGTACAATGGAATGGGAGCATTCTGTAGCTGTACAATGGTATGGGAACATTCTCTATTGTACAATGGTATAGGAACACGCTCTACCTGTACAATGGTATGGGAACACGCTCTACCTGTACAACGGTATGGGAACACTATTATACAATGGTATCGAAGCACTCTGTACCTGTACAATGGTAAGAGAACACTACCTGTCCAGTGGGATGGGAACACTATTGCACAATGGTATGGGAACACTACCTGTACAATAGTATGGGAACAGTCTCTATGGTACAATGGTATGGGAACACTCTCTGGGTGTACAATGGTATGGAAACAGTCTCTACCTGCACAATGGTATGGGAACACTCTCTAGCTGTACAATGGTATGGGAACACTATTATACAATGGTATGGGAATACTGTCAATCGGTGCAATGCTATGCAAACACTATTATACAATGGTATGGGAACACTACCTGTACAATGGTATGGGAACACTACCTGTACAATGGTATGGGAACACTACAGTACAATGGTATGGTAACAGAACCTGTACAATGGTATGGGGACGCTCTTTATCTGTACAATGGTATGGAAACACTCTCTACTGTACAATGGTATGAGAGCACTCTGTAGCTGTACAATGGTTTGGGAACATTCTCTACTGTGCAATGGTATGGGAACACTCTACGTACAATGGTCTGGGAACACACTCTATTCAACAATGGCATGGGAACACTCTCTGTTGTACAATGCTATGGGAACACTTTCTAGCTGTACAATCATATGGGAACATTATTGTACAATGATATGGGAACAGTCTCTATTGTACAATTGTATGGGAACACTCTCTAATATACAATGGTACAGGAACACTCTCTAGCTGTACAATGGTCTGGAAACACTCTCTATTCAGCAATGGCATGGGAACACTCTCTATTGTACAATGCTATGGGAACAGTCTCTACCTGTACAACGGTATGGGAACACCCTCTACCTGTGCAATGGTATGAGAACACTACCTATACAATGGTATGGGAACACTCTATCGTATAGTGGGATGAGAACTCTCTCTCACTGTACATGATATGGGAACATTATTGTACAATGATATGGGAACACTATCTGTCCAATGGTATGGGAACACTATCTGTACAGTGGTATGGGAACATTCTCTGTTGTACAATGGTATGGGAACACTCTCGACCTAATAATGCTATGGGAACATTATTGTGCAATGATATGGGAACATTCTCTATCTGTACAATGGTATGGGAATACTCTCTACCTGTACAATGGTATGGGAACACTATTATACAATGGTACGGTAAGAGTCTCTACCTGTACAATGGAATGAGAACACTACCTGTACAAGGGTTTAGGAACACTGCCTGTACAATGGTATGGCAACAATCTCGATTGTACAATGGAATGGGAACACTCTCAATCAGTACAATGGTATGGAAATGCTCTCTATCTGTACAATGGTGTGGCAACACTTTCTACCTGTATAATGCTATGGGAACACTCTCTACCTGTATGATAGTATGCAAACACTCTCTATTGTATTATGGTATGTGAACACTTTCTACCTGTACAATGATATGGGAACACTCTCTACTTGTACAATGGTATGGGAACATTCTCTATCTGTACAATGGTATGGGAACACCCTCGACCTGTACAATGGGATGGGAACATTTCCTATTGTACAATAATATGGGAACAGTCTCAATCTTTATAATGGTATGGGAACACTCTCTATTGTACAATGGTATGGAAATACTCTCTATCTGTACAATGGTATCGTAACATTCTATTATACAATGGTGTGGGAATATTCTCTCCCAGTACAATGCGATGGAAACACTCTATTATACAATGGTATCAGAACACTATCTACCTCCACAATGGTGTGAGAACACTACCTGTGCAATGGTATGGGAACACTACTGTACAATGGTATGGGAACACAACCTGTACAATGGTATGGGAACACTATCTGTACAATTGAATGGGAACACTCTCTATTGTACAATGGGTTGGGAGCACTCTCTACCTGTACAATGGTATGAGAACACTACCGACCTTTACAATGGTATGGAAACAATCTCTATTGTACAATTGTATGGGACACTCTCTAGACTTATAATGGTATGGGAACACTCTCTACCTGTACAATGGTATGGGAAAACTCTCCATTGTAAAATGGTATTGGACCAATTTATCTCTGTACAATTGTATGGGAACACTCTCTTCCTGTCCAATGGCATGAGTACACTACTTGTACACTGGAATGGAAACACTATTGTACAATGATATGGGAACACTCTTTATTGTCAATGGTATGGAAATACTCTCTACCTGTACAATGGTATGGGAACATTCTCTATCTGTACAATAGTATGCGAACACTATTGTAGAATGGTATGGGAACGCTCTCTATTGTACAATGATATGGGAACACTCTCTGCCTCTACAATGGTATGGGATCATTCTCTATTGTAAAATGGTATAGGACCAATTTCTATCCATACAATTGTATGGAAACACTCTCTACCTGTCCAATGGTATTACTCTACTTGTACAATGGTATGGGAACACTCTCTTGTACAATGATATGGGAACACTCTCAACTTGTACAATGGTATGGGAACATTCTCTATCTGTACAATGATATGGGAACACATGATTGTACAATGCTATGGAACACTCCCTAGCTGTACAATGATCTGGGAATACTCTCAATTGTACAATGGTATGGGAACACTGTTGTACATTGATATGGGAACGCTCTTTCTTGTACAATGGTGGGGGAACTCTCTCTATTGTACAATGGTATGGGAACACTCTCTACCTGTACAATGGTATGGGAACACTACCTGTACAATAATTTGGGAACACTCTCTACCTGCACAATTTTATAGGAACACTATCTGTACAATGGTATGGGAACACGCTCTACCTGTACAACGGTATGGGAACACTATTATACAATGGTATCAAAGCACTCTCTACCTGTACAATGGTAAGAGAACACTACCTGTCCAGTGGGATGGGAACACTATTGCACAATGGTATGGGAACACTACCTGGACAATAGTATGGGAACAGTCTCTATGGTACAATGGTATGGGAACACTCTCTGGGTATACAATGGTATGGAAACAGTCTCTACCTGCACAATGGTATGGAAACACTCTCTAGCTGTACAATGGTATGGGAACACTATTATACAATGGTATGGGAATACTGTCAATCGGTGCAATGCTATGGAAACACTATTATACAATTGTATTGGAACACTACCTGTACAATGGTATGAGAACACTACCTGTACAATGGTATGGAAACACTACAGTACAATGGTATGGGAACGTGCTCTATCTGTACAATGGTATGGAAATACTCTCTACTGTACAATGGAATGGGAGCATTCTGTAGCTGTACAATGGTATGGGAACATTCACTATTGTACAATGGTATAGGAACACGCTCTACCTGTACAATGGTATGGGAACACGCTCTACCTGTACAACAGTATGGGAACACTATTATACAATGGTATCAAAGCACTCTCTACCTGTACAATGGTAGGAGAACACTACCTGTCCAGTGGGATGGGAACACTATTGCACAATGGTATGGGAACACTAGCTGGACAATAGTATAGAAACAGTCTCTATGGTACAATGGTATGGGAACACTCTCTGGGTGTACAATGGTATGGAAACAGTCTCTCCATGCACAATGGTATCGGAACACTGTCAATCGGTGCAATGCTATGGAAAGACTATTCTACAATGGTATCGGAACACTCTCTACCTGTACAATGGTATGGGAACACTGCAGTACAAGAGTATGGAAAGAGAACCTGTACAATGGTATGGGAACGCTCTCTATCTGTACAATGGTATGGAAACACTCTCTACTGTACAATGGAATGGGAGCATTCTGTAGCTGTACAATGGTATGGGAACATTCTCTATTGTACAATGGTATAGGAACACGCTCTACCTGTACAATGGTATGGGAACACGCTCTACCTGTACAACGGTATGGGAACACTATTATACAATGGTATCGAAGCACTCTGTACCTGTACAATGGTAAGAGAACACTACCTGTCCAGTGGGATGGGAACACTATTGCACAATGGTATGGGAACACTACCTGTACAATAGTATGGGAACAGTCTCTATGGTACAATGGTATGGGAACACTCTCTGGGTGTACAATGGTATGGAAACAGTCTCTACCTGCACAATGGTATGGGAACACTCTCTAGCTGTACAATGGTATGGGAACACTATTATACAATGGTATGGGAATACTGTCAATCGGTGCAATGCTATGCAAACACTATTATACAATGGTATGGGAACACTACCTGTACAATGGTATGGGAACACTACCTGTACAATGGTATGGGAACACTACAGTACAATGGTATGGTAACAGAACCTGTACAATGGTATGGGGACGCTCTTTATCTGTACAATGGTATGGAAACACTCTCTACTGTACAATGGTATGAGAGCACTCTGTAGCTGTACAATGGTTTGGGAACATTCTCTACTGTGCAATGGTATGGGAACACTCTACGTACAATGGTCTGGGAACACACTCTATTCAACAATGGCATGGGAACACTCTCTGTTGTACAATGCTATGGGAACACTTTCTAGCTGTACAATCATATGGGAACATTATTGTACAATGATATGGGAACAGTCTCTATTGTACAATTGTATGGGAACACTCTCTAATATACAATGGTACAGGAACACTCTCTAGCTGTACAATGGTCTGGAAACACTCTCTATTCAGCAATGGCATGGGAACACTCTCTATTGTACAATGCTATGGGAACAGTCTCTACCTGTACAACGGTATGGGAACACCCTCTACCTGTGCAATGGTATGAGAACACTACCTATACAATGGTATGGGAACACTCTATCGTATAGTGGGATGAGAACTCTCTCTCACTGTACATGATATGGGAACATTATTGTACAATGATATGGGAACACTATCTGTCCAATGGTATGGGAACACTATCTGTACAGTGGTATGGGAACATTCTCTGTTGTACAATGGTATGGGAACACTCTCGACCTAATAATGCTATGGGAACATTATTGTGCAATGATATGGGAACATTCTCTATCTGTACAATGGTATGGGAATACTCTCTACCTGTACAATGGTATGGGAACACTATTATACAATGGTACGGTAAGAGTCTCTACCTGTACAATGGAATGAGAACACTACCTGTACAAGGGTTTAGGAACACTGCCTGTACAATGGTATGGCAACAATCTCGATTGTACAATGGAATGGGAACACTCTCAATCAGTACAATGGTATGGAAATGCTCTCTATCTGTACAATGGTGTGGCAACACTTTCTACCTGTATAATGCTATGGGAACACTCTCTACCTGTATGATAGTATGCAAACACTCTCTATTGTATTATGGTATGTGAACACTTTCTACCTGTACAATGATATGGGAACACTCTCTACTTGTACAATGGTATGGGAACATTCTCTATCTGTACAATGGTATGGGAACACCCTCGACCTGTACAATGGGATGGGAACATTTCCTATTGTACAATAATATGGGAACAGTCTCAATCTTTATAATGGTATGGGAACACTCTCTATTGTACAATGGTATGGAATTACTCTCTATCTGTACAATGGTATCGTAACATTCTATTATACAATGGTGTGGGAATATTCTCTCCCAGTACAATGCGATGGAAACACTCTATTATACAATGGTATCAGAACACTATCTACCTCCACAATGGTGTGAGAACACTACCTGTGCAATGGTATGGGAACACTACTGTACAATGGTATGGGAACACAACCTGTACAATGGTATGGGAACACTATCTGTACAATTGAATGGGAACACTCTCTATTGTACAATGGGTTGGGAGCACTCTCTACCTGTACAATGGTATGAGAACACTACCGACCTTTACAATGGTATGGAAACAATCTCTATTGTACAATTGTATGGGACACTCTCTAGACTTATAATGGTATGGGAACACTCTCTACCTGTACAATGGTATGGGAAAACTCTCCATTGTAAAATGGTATTGGACCAATTTATCTCTGTACAATTGTATGGGAACACTCTCTTCCTGTCCAATGGCATGAGTACACTACTTGTACACTGGAATGGAAACACTATTGTACAATGATATGGGAACACTCTTTATTGTCAATGGTATGGAAATACTCTCTACCTGTACAATGGTATGGGAACATTCTCTATCTGTACAATAGTATGCGAACACTATTGTAGAATGGTATGGGAACGCTCTCTATTGTACAATGATATGGGAACACTCTCTGCCTCTACAATGGTATGGGATCATTCTCTATTGTAAAATGGTATAGGACCAATTTCTATCCATACAATTGTATGGAAACACTCTCTACCTGTCCAATGGTATTACTCTACTTGTACAATGGTATGGGAACACTCTCTTGTACAATGATATGGGAACACTCTCAACTTGTACAATGGTATGGGAACACTCGCAGCCTTTACAATGGTAATGGAACTCCACCTCGACAATGCTATGGAAACACTCTGTTGTACAATGGTATGGGAACACTATTGTAGAATGGTATGGGAACGCTCTCTATTGTACAATGATATGGGAACACTCTCTGCCTCTACAATGGTATGGGATCATTCTCTATCTGTACAATGGGTGGGGACACACGATTGTACAGTGCTATGGGAACATTCCCTGTACAATGGTATGGGAACACCCTCTATCTTTTCAATCGTATGGGAACTCTCTCTACCTGTGCAATAATATGGGAACACTCTCTACCTGTACAATGGTATGGGAACATTCTCTATCTGTACAATGGTATGGGAACATTCTCTATCTGTACAATGGGGGGGGACACACGATTGTACAATGCTATGCGAACACTCCCTGTACAATGGTATGGGAACACTCTCTATTGTACAATGGTATGGGAACATTCTCCAACTGTAAAATGGTATGTGAACACTGTTGTACATTGATATGGGAACACTCTTTATTGTACAATGGTATGGCAACACTTTCTATTGTACACTGGTATAGGAACCCTCTCTATCTGTACATTGATATGGGAACACTCTTAACCTGTACAATGATACAGGAACACTTTCTATCTGTACAATAGTACGGGAACACTCTCTACTGTACAATGGAGAGGGAACACTCTCTTTTGTACAATGGTATGGGAGCACTCTCTATTGTAGAATGTTATGGGAACACTCTCTACCTGTACAATGGTATGGCAGCACTCTCTATTGTACAATGATATTGGAACACTCTCGACCTGTGCAATGGTATGGGACACTCTCGACCTGTACAATGGTCTGGGAACACTCTCTACCTGTACAATGGTATGGGAACACTCTCTATCCGGTCAATGTTATGGGAACAGTCTCTACCCGTACAATGGATTGTACAATGGTATGGCAACACTCTCTATCTGTACAATGATATCGGAACACTCTATCTGTACAATGGTATGGGAACACCCTCTATCCGGTCAATTTTATGGGAACACTCTCGACCTGTACAATGGTATGGAAAACTTTTGACCTGTACAATGGAATGGGGACACACTCTGCTTGTACAATGGTATGGGAACACTCTCTACCTGTATAATGATAGGGCAACATTGCCTGTGCAATGGGGTAGGAAGATTCTCTATTGTACAATGGTATGGGAACACTCTCTATCCGTACAATGATGTGGGAATACTCTCTACCTGTAAAATGGTCTGGAAACACTCTCTATCTGTACAATCATATGGGAACACTCCCTACTTGTACAATGTTACGGGAACACTCTCTATTGTTATAATGTATGGGAACACTCTCTATCCGTACAATGGTGTGGGAACACTCTCTACCTGTAAAACGGTATGGAAACACTCTCTATTGTACAATGGTGTGGGAACACTCACTATTGTACAATAGTATGGGGACACTCTCTATCTGTACAATGTAATGTGGACACTCTCTACTTGGACATTGTTATGGGAACAATATTGTACAATGGTTTGGGAACACTCTCTGTCAGGTCAATGGTATGGGAACACTGCCTGTACAATGGTATGGGAACATTCTCTATTGTACAATGGATTGTGGACACACTCCACATGTACAATGTTATGGGAACACCCTCTATCTGGTCAATGGTTTGGGAACACTCTCTATTGTACACTGTAATGACACTATCTGTACAATGGTCTGGGAACACTATCGTACAATGATATGGGAACACTCTTTATTGTACAATGGTATGAGAATACTCTTTATTGCAAAATGGTATTAGAATGCTCTCTACCTGTGGAATAGTATGGGAACACTTTGTATCTGTACAATGGTATGGGAACACTCTCTACCTTTACAATGGTATGGGAACAATCTCTATCGTAGAATTGTATGGGAGCACTCTCGACACATACAACGGTCTGGGAACAATCTCTATTGTATGATTGTATGGAAAACTCTCTAGAGGTGTTGGGTGTCTTGCAAAGCATTAAGGTAGATAAGTCCCCAGGGCCTGATGGGATCTACCCTAGAATACTGAGGGAGGCCAGGGAAGAAATTGCTGGGGCCTTGACAGAAATCTTTGCATACTCATTGGTTACAGGGTGAGGTCCCAGAGGACTGGAGAATAGCCAATGTTGTGCCTTTGTTTAAGAAGGGTGGCAAGGATAATCCAGGAAATTATAGGCCGGTGAGCCTTACGTCAGTGGTAGGGAAACTATTAGAGAGGATTCTTCGGGACAGGATTTACTCCCATTTGGAAACAAATGAACTTATTAGCGAGAGACAGCATGGTTTTGTGAAGGGGAGGTCGTGTCTTACTAATTTGATTGAGTTTTTTGAGGAAGTGACGAAGATGATTGATGAAGGAAGGGCAATGGATGTTATCTATATGGACTTTAGTAAAGCCTTTGACAAGGTCCCGCATGGCAGACTGGTACAAAAGGTGAAGTCACACGGGATCAGAGGTGAGCTGGCAAGATGGATACAGAACTGGCTCGGTCATAGAAGACAGAGGGTATCAGTGGATGGGTGTTTTTCTGAATGGAGGAATGTGACTAGTAGTGTTCCGCAGGGATCAGTGCTGGGACCTTTGCTGTTTGTAGTATATATAAATGATTTGGAGGAAAATGTAGCTGGTCTGATTAGTAAGTTTGCGGACGACACAAAGGTTGGTGGAGTTGCGGATAATGATGAGGACTGTCAGAGGATACAGCAGGATATAGATCGGTTGGAGACTTGGGCGGAGAAATGGCAGATGGAGTTTAATCCGGACAAATGTGAGGTAATGCATTTTGGAAGGTCTAATGCAGGTGGGAAGTATACAGTAAATGGCAGAACCCTTAGGAGTATTGACAGGCAGAGAGATCTGGGCGTACAGGTCCACAGGTCACTGAAAGTGGCAACGCAGGTGGATAAGGTAGTCAAGAAGGCATACGGCATGCTTGCCTTCATCGGTCGGGGCATAGAGTATAAAAATTGGCAAGTCATGTTGCAGCTGTACAGAACCTTAGTTAGGCCACAATTAGAATATTGCGTGCAATTCTGGTCGCCACACTACCAGAAGGACGTGGAGGCTTTGGAGAGGGTACAGAGGAGGTTTACCAGGATGTTGCCTGGTCTGGAGGGCATTAGCTATTTGGAAAAACTCGGATTGTTTTCACTGGAACGACGGAGGTGGAGGGGCGACATGATAGAGGTTTACAAAGTTATGAGCGGCATGGACAGAGTCGATAGTCAGAAGCTTTTTCCCAGGGTGGAAGAGTCAGTTACTAGGGGACATAGGTTTAAGGTGCGAGGGGCAAAGTTTAGAGGGGTTGTGCGAGGCAAGTTTTTTACACAGAGAGTGGTGAGTGCCTGGAACTTGCTGCCAGGGGAGGTGCTGGAAGCAGATACGATAGCGATGTTTAAGAGACATCTTGACAAATACATGAATAGGAAGGGAATAGAGGGATATGGGCCCCGGAAGTGCAGTAGGTGTTAGTTTCGGCAGGCATCAAGATCGGCGCAAGCTTGGAGGGCCGAATGGCCTGTTCCTGTGCTGTGCTGTTCTTTTTTTTTGTTCTATGGGCACACTCTCTACCTGTACAATGGTATTGGAAAACTCTCCATTGTAAAATAATACAGCAACAATTTCTATCTGTACAATTGTATGTGAATAATGTCTCTTGTACAATGGTATGGGAACACTATCTGGTCAATGGTATCGGAACACTCTCTGCCAGGACAATGGAATGGGAACACTCGTTATTGTACAATGGTATGGAAATACTCTCTATTGTACAATGGTACGGGAAGACACTCTAGCTGTACAATCGTATGGGAACACTCTGAATGTGTACAATGGTATGGGAAGACTCTTTATTGTACAATGGTACGGGAACACTTTCTACTGTAGAATGGTATAGGAACCCTCTCTATTGTATAATGGAGAGGGAACACTCTCTATTGTACAATGGTATGGGAACACTTGCTACCTATACAATGGTATGGGAAACCTCTCCATTGTAACATGGTATAGGACCAATTTCTCTCCGTACAATTGTATGGGAACACTCTCTACCTGTACAATGGCATGAGTACACTACTTGTACAATGGTATGGGAACACTATTGTAATTTGGGATGGGAATACTCTCTATCTATACAATGGTATGGGAACACTCGCAGCCTTTACAATGGTAATCGAGCTCTACCTCTATAATGGTATGGAAACTCTCTCTATTGTCCAATGATATGGGAACACTCTTTATCTGTGGAATGGTCTGGGAACACCCTCTACCTTTATAATGTTATCGGTACACTCTCTATTGCACAATGGTATGCAAACACTCTCTATCTTGTCAATCCTATGGGAACACTCTCTATTGTACAGTGGTATGGGAGCACGCTCTATTGTACAATGGTTTGGGAGCGCTGTCTATTGTAGAATGGGATGGGAACACTGTCTACCTGTACAATGGTATGGGAACCCTCTCCACTGTAACATGGTATAGGACCACTTTTCTCAGTACAATTGTATGGGAACACTCTCTACCTGTCCAATGGTATGAGTACACTACTTGCACAATGGTATGCGAACACTATTGTACAATAGAATGGGAATACTTTCTACCTGTACAATGGTATGGAAACACTCTCTATCTTGTCAATCGTATGGGAACTCTGTCTACCTGTACAATGATAAGGGAACACTCTCTACCTGTACAATGGTATGGGAACATTCTCTATCTGTACAAAGGTTTGGGAACACACGATTATACAATGCTATGGGAACACTATTGTACAATGGTATAGGTACACTGTCTTTTGTACAATGGTATGGGAACATTCTCTATCTGTACAATGGTATGGGATCACTCTCTATTGTACAATGGAATGGGAACACTATTGTACAATGATATGGAAATACTCTCTATTGTACAATGGAACGGGAACACACTCTAGCTGTACAATCGTATAGGAACACGCTGAACCTGTTCAATGATATGGGAAGTCTCTTTATTGTACAATGGTATGGCAACAATCTCTCCTGCAGAATGGTATAGGAACCCTCTCTATCTGTACAATGGTATGGGAACACTGTCTACCTGTACAATGGAATGGGAACACTCTCTATTGTACGATGTTATGGGAGCACTCTCTAGACATATAATGGTATAGGAACACTCTCTACCTGTACAATGTTATGGGAAACCTCTCCATTGTAACATGGTATAGGACCAATTTTCTCCGTACAATTGTATGGGAACACTCTCTACCTGTTCCTCTGGCATGAGTACACTACTTGTACAATGGTATGGGAACACTATTGTACAATGGGATGGGAATACTCTCTATCTATACAATGGTATGGGAACATTCACAGCCTTTACAATGGTAATGCAACTCTACCTCCACAATGGTATGGAAACTCTCTCTGTTGTACAATGGTATGGAAACACTCTCGATCTTGTCAATCATATGGGAACTCTCTCTACCTGTACAATGATATGGGAACACTATTGTACAATGATATGGGAACACTCGTTATTGTACAATGGTATGGAAATACTCTCCATTGTACAATGGTACGGGAACACACTCTAGCTGCAGAAAGGTATGGGAACACTCTGAACCTGTACAATGGTACGGGAACACTCTTTATTGTACAATGGTATGGCAGAACTTTCTACTGTAGAATGGTATAGGAACCCTCTCTATCTGTACAATGGTATGGGAACACTCTCAACCTGTACAATGGTATAGGAACACTCTCTACCTGTACAATGGTATGGGAACACTCTCTATTGTACAATGGAGAGGGAACACTCTCTATTGTACAATAGTATGGGAGCACTCTCTGTTGAAGAATGGTATGGGAGCACTCTCTATTGTACAATGGGATAGGAGCGATCTCTATTGTAGAATGGTATGGAAACACTCGCTACCTGTATAATGGTATGGGAACACTCTCTACCTGTACAATGGTATGGGAAACCTCTCCATTGTAACATGGTATAGGACCAATTTCTGTCCGTACAATTGTATGGGAACACTCTCTACCTGTACAATGGCATGAGTACACTACTTGTACAATGGTATGGGAACACTATTGTACAATGGGATGGGAAAACTCTCTATCTATACAATGGTATGGGAACACTCGCAGCCTTTATAATGGTAATGGAACTCTACCTCTACAATGATATGGAAACTCCCTCTATTGTACAATGATATGGGAACACTCTCTATCTGTACAATGATATGGAAACTCTCTCTATTGTACAATGATATGGGAACACTCTCTATCTGTGGAATGGTCTGGGAACACCCTCTACCTTTATAATGTTATCGGTACACTCTATTGCACAATGGTATGGAAACACTCTCTATCTTGTCAATCCTATGGGAACACTCTCTATTGTACAGTGGTATGGGAGCATGCTCTATTGTACAATGGTTTGGGAGCACTGTCTATTGTAGAATGAGATGGGAACACTGTCTACCTGTACAATGGTATGGGAAACCTCTCCACTGTAACATGGTATAGGACCACTTTTCTCAGTACAATTGTATGGGAACACTCTCTACCTGTCCAATGGCATGAGTACACTACTTACACAATGGTATACGAACACTATTGTACAACAGAATATGAATACTCTCTACCTGTACAATGGAATGGGAACACTCTGTATTGTACAATGGAAAGGGAACACTCTGTATTGAACAATGGTATGGAAACACTCTCTATCTTGTCAATCGTATGGGAACTCTCTCTACCTGTACAATGATAAGGGAACACTCTCTACCTGCACAATGGTATGGGAACATTCTCTACCTGTACAATGGTATGGGAGCATTCTCTATCTGTACACTGGTTTGGGAACACACGATTATACAATGCTATGGGGACACTATTGTACAATGGTATGGGTACACTGTCTTTTGTACAATGGTATGGGAACATTCTCTATCTGTACAATCGTATAGGAACACTCTCTATTGTACAATGGAATGGGAACACTATTGTACAATGATATGGGAACACTCTTTATTGTACAATGGTATGGAAATACTCTCTATTGTACAATGGAACGGGAACACACTCTCGCTGTACAATCGTATAGGAACACTCTGAACCTGTACAATGTTATGGGAAACCTCTCCATTGTAACATGGTATAGGATCAATTTTCTCCGTACAATTGTATGGGAACACTCTCTACCTGTCCTATGGTATTAGTACACTACTTGTACAATGGTATGGGAGCACTCTCTAGACATATAATGGTATAGGAACACTCTCTACCTGTACAATGTTATGGGAAACCTCTCCATTGTAACATGGTATAGGATCAATTTTCTCCGTACAATTGTATGGGAACACTCTCTACCTGTCCTATGGTATGAGTACACTACTTGTACAATGGTATGGGAACACTATTGTACAATGGGATGGGTATACTCTCTATCTATACAATGGTTTGGGAACATTCACAGCCTTTACAATGGTAATGCAACTCTACCTCCACAATGGTATGGAAACTCTCTCTGTTGTACAATAGTATGGAAACACTCTCTCTCTTGTCAATGGTATGGGAACTCTCTCTACCTGTACAATGATATGGGAACACGATTGTACAATGATATGGCAACACTCTTTTTGTACAATGGTATGGAAATACTCTCCATTGTACAATGGTACGGGAACACACTCTAGCTGCAGAATGGTATGGGAACACTCTGAACCTGTACAATGGTATGGGAACACTCTTTATTGTACAATGGTATGGCAGAACTTTCTACTGTAGATTGGTATAGGAACCCTCTCGTTCTGTACAATGGTATGGGAACACTGTCAACCTGTACAATGGTATAGGAACACTCTCTACCTGTACAATGGTATGGGAACACTCTCTATTGTACAATGGAGAGGGAACACTCTCTATTGTACAATGGTATGGGAGCACTCTCTAGACATATAATGGTATGGGAACACTCTCTACCTGTACAATGGTCTGGGAACACTACCTGTACAATGGTATGTGAATGCTCTCTACCTGTACAATGGTATGGGAACACTCTTTATTGTACAATGGAGAGGCAACACTCTCTATTGTACAATGGTATGGAAGCCCTCTCTAGACATATAATGGTATGGGAACACTCTCTACCTGTACAATGTTATGGGAAACCTCTCCATTGTAACATGGTATAGGATCAATTTTCTCCGTACAATTGTATGGGAACACTCTCTACCTGTCCTATGGCATGAGTACACTACTTGTACAATGGTATGGGAACACTATTGTACAATGGGATGGGAATACTCTCTATCTATACAATGTTATGGGAACACTCACAGCCTTTACAATGGTAATGGAACTCTACCTCTACAATGATATGGAAACTCTCTCTATTGCACAATGGTATGGAAACACTCTCTATCTTGTCAATCCTATGGGAATACTCTCTATTGTACAGTGGTATGGGAGCATGCTCTATTGTACAATGGTTTGGGAGCACTGTCTATTGTAGAATGGGATGGGAACACTGTCTACCTGTACAATGGTATGGGAAACCTCTCCACTGTAACATGGTATAGGACCACTTTTCTCAGTACAATTGTATGGGAACACTCTCTACCTGTCCAATGGCATGAGTACACTACTTACACAATGGTATACGAACACTATTGTACAACAGAATATGAATACTCTCTACCTGTACAATGGAATGGGAACACTCTGTATTGTACAATGGAAAGGGAACACTCTGTATTGAACAATGGTATGGAAACACTCTCTATCTTGTCAATCGTATGGGAACTCTCTCTACCTGTATAATGATAAGGGAACACTCTCTACCTGTACAATGGTATGGGAACATTCTCTACCTGTACAATGGTACGGGAGCATTCTCTATCTGTACACTGGTTTGGGAACACACGATTATACAATGCTATGGGGACACTATTGTACAATGGTATTGGTACACTGTCTTTTGTACAATGGTATGGGAACATTCTCTATCTGTACAATCGTATAGGAACACTCTCTATTGTACAATGGAATGGGAACACTATTGTACAATGATATGGGAACACTCTTTATTGTACAATGGTATGGAAATACTCTCTATTGTACAATGGAACGGGAACACACTCTCGCTGTACAATCGTATAGGAACACTCTGAACCTGTACAATGATATGGGAAGACTCTTTATTGTACAATGGTATGGCAACACTCTCTACTGTAGAATGGTATAGGAACCCTCTCTATCTGTACAATGGTATGGGAACACTCTCTATTGTACAGTGGAGAGGGAACACTCTCTATTGTACAATGGTATGGGAGCACTCTCTAGACATATAATGGTATAGGAACACTCTCTACCTGTACAATGTTATGGGAAACCTCTCCATTGTAACATGGTATAGGACCAATTTTCTCCGTACAATTGTATGGGAACACTCTCTACCTGTCCTATGGTATGAGTACACTACTTGTAGAATGGTATGGGAACACTATTGTACAATGGGATGGGAATACTCTCTATCTATACAATGGTTTGGGAACATTCACAGCCTTTACAATGGTAATGCAACTCTATCTCCACAATGGTATGGAAACTCTCTCTGTTGTACAATAGTATGGAAACACTCTCTCTCTTGTCAATGGTATGGGAACTCTCTCTACCTGTACAATGATATGGGAACACGATTGTACAATGATATGGGAACACTCTTTATTGTACAATGGTATGGAAATACTCTCCATTGTACAATGGTACGGGAACACACTCTAGCTGCAGAATGGTATGGGAATACTCTGAACCTGTACAATGGTATGGGAACACTCTTTATTGTACAATGGTATGGCAGAACTTTCTACTGTAGATTGGTATAGGAACCCTCTCGTTCTGTACAATGGTATGGGAACACTCTCAACCTTTACAATGGTATGGGAACACTCTCTACCTGTACAATGGTATGGGAACACTCTCTATTGTACAATGGAGAGGGAACACTCTCTATTGTACAATGGTATGGGAGCACTCTCTGGACATATAATGGTATGGGAACACTCTCTACCTGTACAATGTTATGGGAACACCCTCTATCTGGTCAATGGTTTGGGAACACTCTCTATTGTACACTGTAATGACACTATCTGTACAATGGTCTGGGAACACTACCTGTACAATGGTATGTGAATGCTCTCTACCTGTACAATGGTATGGGAACACTCTTTATTGTACAATGGAGAGGCAACACTCTCTATTGTACGATGGTATGGGAGCACTCTCTATTCCACAATGGTATGGAAGCCCTCTCTAGACATATAATGGTATGGGAACACTCTCTACCTGTACAATGTTATGGGAAACCTCTCCATTGTAACATGGTATAGGACCAATTTTCTCCGTACAATTGTATGGGAACACTCTCTACCTGTCCTATGGCATGAGTACACTACTTGTACAATGGTATGGGAACACTATTGTACAATGGGATGGGAATACTCTCTATCTATACAATGTTATGGGAACACTCGCAGCCTTTACAATGGTAATGGAACTCTACCTCCACAATGGTATGGAATCTCTCTCTGTTGTACAATGGTATGGGAACACCCCCTACCTTTATAATGTTATCGGTACACTCTATTGCACAATGGTATGGAAACACTCTCTATCTTGTCAATCGTATGGGAACTCTACCTGTATAATGGTATGGGAACACTCTTTATTGTACAATGGCATGGAAATACTCTCTATTGTAAATGGTACGGGAACACACTCTAGCTGTAGAATGGTATGGGAACAATCTGAACCTGTACAATGGTATGGGAACACGCTTTATTGTACAATGGTATGGCAGAACTTTCTACTGTAGAATGGTATAGGAACCCTCTCTATCTGTACAATGGTATGGGAACACACCCTACCTGTACAATGGTATGGGAACACTCTCTATTGTACAATGGAGAGGGAACACTCTCTATTGTGCAATGGTATGGGAGCACTCTCGATTGTAGAATCGTATGGGAACACTCTCTCGACGTATAATGGTATGGGAACACTCTCTACCTATACATTGATAAGAAACCTCTCCATTGTAACATGGTATAGGACCAATGTCTCTCCGTACAATTGTATGGGAACACTCTCTACCTGTACAATGCTTGTACAATGGGATGGGAATACTATTGTACAATGGGATGGGAATACTCTCCATCTATACAATGGTATGGGAACACTCGCAGCCTTTACAATGGTAATGGAAGTCTACCTCTACAATGGTATGGAAACTCTCTCCATTGTACAATGGTATGGGAACACCCTCTACCTTTATAATGTTATCGGTGCACTATTGCACAATGGTATGGAAACAGTCTCTATCTTGTCAATCGTATGGGAACTCTCTCTACCTGTACAATGATATGGGAACACTATTGTACAATGATATGGGAACACTCTTTATTGTACAATGGTATGGAAATACTCTCTGTTGTACAATGGTACGGGAACACACTCTAGCTGTAGAATGGTATAGGAACACTCTGAACCTGTACAATGGTATGGGAACACTCTCTATTCTACAATGGTATGGGAGCACTCTCTACCTGTACAATGGTATGGGAAACTTCTGCACTGTAACATGGTATAGGACCACTTTTCTCAGTACCATTGTTTGGGAACACTCTCTACCTGTCCAATGGCTTGAGTACACTACTTGTCCAATGGTATGGGAACACTATTGTACAATGGGATGCAAATACTCTCTACCTGTACAATGGTATGGGGACACTCTCTATTGTACAATGGAGAGGGAACACTCTGTATTGTACAATGATATGGGAACACTCTCTACCTGTACAATGGTCTGGGAACACCCTCTACCTTTATAATGTTATCGGTACACTCTCTGTTGCACAATGGTATGGAAACACTCTCTATCTTGTCAATCGTATGGGAACTCTCTCTATTGTACAGTGGTATGACAGAATTTTCGACTGTAGAATGGTATAGGAACTCTCTCTATCTGTACAATGGTATGGGAATACTCTCAACCTGTACAATGGTATAGGAACACTCTATACCTGTACAATCGTATGGGAACACTCTCTATTGTACAGTGGAGAGGGAACACTCTCTATTGTACAATGGTATGGGAGCACTCTCTATTGTAGAATCGTATGGGAACACCCTCTACCTGTCCAATGGCATGAGTACACTACTTGTACAATGGTATGGGAACACTATTGTATACTGGTATGGGAATACTCTCTATCTATACAATGGTATGGGAACACCCACAGCCTTTACAATGGTAATGGACCTCTACCTCTACAATGGTATGGAAACTCTCTCTATTATCCAATGGTATGGGAACACTCTATCTGTACAATGGTCTGGGAACACCCTCCACCTTTATAATGTTATCGGTACACTCTCTATTGCACAATCGCATGGAAACACTCTCTATCTTGTTAATCGTATGGGAACTCTCTCTACCTTTACAATGGTATGGGAACATTCTCTATCTGTACAATGGTTTGGGAACACACAACTATACAGAGCTATGGGAACACTATTGTACAATGGTATGGGTACACTGTCTTTTGTACAATGGTATGGGACCATTCTCTATCTGTACAATGGTATGGGAACACACAATTGTATAATGCTACGGGAACACTCTCTACCTGTACAATGGAATGGGAACACTATTGTACAATGATATGGGAACACTCTTTATTGTACAATGGTATGGAAATACTCTCTATTGTACAATGGTATGGGAACACACTCTACTGTACAATCGTATGGGAACACTCTGAACCTGTACAAAGGTATGGGAAGACTCTTTATTGTACAATGGTATACCTTTATAAAAGACGACCCAAGATGGCTCCTGGGCTATAAGCTCCCGAGGAAGCTCCCTTGCTGCTCAACTCTATCCATGGCCATCTGCTCCCATTCTTAGTGTTTTCTCCCCCAATCTACCCTCTTAAACTGTTTAAACTCCCCTGGCTCTTTAATCAGTTCATTTTAGCCCTAACTACAAGCTAACAGCTAGCTTATGTTACCTGGGCCCACTGCCCTCCCCCAGCCATACCTGCTCTTTGTTTTCTCAATGAAATTGAACGTAATCCGGACGAAACTGCAAAGTACAGCTGGTGATACTTTGATCTCCGATCCTGCTGTCTACACCGTCCAGAGTGTCCGCGGCCACGGCGTGCGGTAAGTCCATTGCAGAGAAGAAGGAGCAGCGGGACCCTAGGGAAATAAGTATCACAGAGGGGAAGTCCCGAACACGCAAAAAGCCATGAACGGTTCCTCGGCCGCAACTTCAAAGCGCCCGCGGGAGATGGCTCGGAGAGCATCTGCAGAGCACTGTCGGCAATGCTGGTACCGGCGCACGAGGATGTCGCTCACCTCCCGAAGGACGCGGATGAGCTTTCTAGGCGTCGATGGTGGGAACTGAGGAAATGGCTTATTACCTGCACCCCCTCTCCCCCCTTTCCCCTTCCACCCCCCCCTTCCCCTTCCCAGCTCCACTCTCTCAGCTCACCACCCCGCCCCGCACCCCCCTCCCCCCTCACAACCCCTTCCCAGCCCCCCCTCGCACCATCTTCCCCCTGCACCCCCCCCACCCCCTTACAGCCCCCTTCCAAGCTCCCCCTCACACCCTCTTCCCTCCACCCCTCCCCCTCGCACCCCCTCCTCGCACCGGCATCCTCCTACACCTGTGTAGGGGCCCTAACAACCCCACTGCCTTGTGGGCGTCTCGGGAGAGACCAAGGCTAAGGGAGTAAACCCTAACAGAAAATCCGGAGCGGAACCCAGTAGGCGGTCATGTGTCACCTTTGGCATGTTTCCGGCAGTTCCTGCAGCCATACCGGTGCCAAATGTCGTGCTCAGCACTCCTTTGGACCCCACCAGAAAGGCCGAGAGGAGGGTTTTGACGCTTGGGCAACTCTCAACCTCCATACATTCGCCCAGGCATGCGCCATGGAGAGGTCAATCCATAGTCCCCTCACAGCGACTGAAACAACACGGAAGGCAGCAGTTACGGGTTATAAGTCCAGCTAAATTGGCGTAGAGATTGGGCGCCACGGGTTGCCTTTGTCGGTGGGAGAGGTCATCGCACCTCACTGGACAGCTATCGCCCACCTCAAACCGGGCAGCTCCCGGTCAATAAGGTTCTGTCCCGCCACAGTCCACCTGCTTCAATGCGTGCTTGGAGCTCAGGGTCATTGCCCGAAAAGTGGACTGCAACACCGCACCAAACAACATGAAAAAAGGAAAGAAGGTACCAGCCCTTCGCTTTGCACGCTGGAACGTCAGAACTATGTGTCCTGGCCTGTCGGAAGACCTTACACAAATCAACGATTCTCGGAAGACCGCCATCATTAACAACGAGCTCAGCAGACTCAATGTAGACATTGCAGCACTTCAAGAGACATGCCTCCCCGCGAGTGGATCTCTAGCAGAGCAAGACTACACCTTCTTTTGGCAGGGCAGGGATCCTGAAGAACCAAGACAGCATGGAGTGGGCTTCACCATCAGAAACTCCTTGCTCAGCATGATAGAGCCTCCCTCAAATGGCTCGGAACGCATACTGTCCATCCGACTGCTCACCACCTCTGATCCAGTACACCTACTCAGCATCTATGCTCCAACACTCTGCTCCCCACCTGAAGCTAAAGACCAGTTCTACGAGGAACTCCATAATATCATTAGTAGCCTCCCCAACACCGAACACCTGTTCCTGCTGGGGGACTTTAATGCCAGGGTTGGGGCCGACCATGACTCATGGCCCTCCTGCCTTGGGCGCTATGGCGTTGGAAGGATGAATGAGAATGGGCAGAGACTGCTTGAGTTGTGTACCTATCATAACCTCTGCATCACCAACTCGTTCTTTCACACTAAACCCTGTCATCAGGTTTCATGGAGGCACCCAAGATCGCGTCGTTGGCACCAGCTAGACCTCATCGTCACAAGGCGAGCCTCCTTAAACAGTGTTCAAATCACACACAGCTTCCACAGTGCGGACTGCGACACCGACCACTCCCTGGTGTGCAGCAAGGTTAGACTCAGACCAAAGAAGTTGCATCATTCCAAGCAGAAGGGCCACCCGCGCATCAACATGTGCAGAATTTCTCATCCACAGCTGTTACAAAAATTTCTAAATTCACTTGTAACAGCCCTTCAAAACACTCCCACAGGGGATGCTGAGACCAAGTGGGCCCACATCAGAGACGCCATCTATGAGTCAGATTTGACCACCTACGGCAAATGTGCAAAGAGGAATGCGGACTGGTTTCAATCTCATACTGAAGAGCTGGAACCTGTCATAGCCGCTAAGCGCATTGCACTGTTGAACTACAAGAAAGCCCCTAGCGAGTTAACATCCGTAGCACTTAAAGCAGCCAGAAGCATTGCACAAAGAACAGCCAGGCGCTGCGCAAATGACTACTGGCAACACCTATGCAGTCATATTCAGCTGGCCTCAGACACCGGAAACATCAGAGGAATGTATGATGGCATTAAGAGAGCTTTTGGGCCAACCATCAAGAAGATCGCCCCCCTCAAATCTAAATCAGGGGACATAATCACTGACCAACGCAAGCAAATGGACCACTGGGTTGAGCACTACCGAGAACTGTACTCCAGGGAAAATGTTGTCACTGAGACTACCCTCAATGCAGCCCAGCCTCTACCAGTCATGGATGAGCTGGACATACAGCCAACAAAATTGGAACTCCGTGATACCATTGATTCTCCAGCCAGCGGAAAAGCCCCTGGGAAGGACAGCATTACCCCTGAAATAATCAAGAGTGCCAAGCCTGCTATACTCTCAGCACTACATCAACTGCTTTGCCTGTGCTGGGACGAGGGAGCAGTACCCCAGGACATGCGCGATGCCAATATCATCACCCTCTATAAAAACAAAGGTGACCGCGGTGACTGCAACAACTACCGTGGAATCTCCCTGCTCAGCATAGTGGGGAAAGTCTTTGCTCGAGTCGCTTTAAATAGGCTTCAGAAGCTGGCCGAGCGCGTCTACCCTGAGGCACAGTGTGGCTTTCGAGCAGAGAGATCGACCATTGACATGCTGTTCTCTCTTCGTCAGATACAGGAGAAATGCCGCGAACAGCAGATGCCCCTCTACATTGCTTTCATTGATCTCACCAAAGCCTTTGACCTTGTCAGCTGACGTGGTCTCTTCAGACTACTAGAAAAGATTGGATGTCCACCAAAGCTACTAAGTATCATCACCTCATTCCATGACAATATGAAAGGCACAATTCAACATAGCGGCACCTCATCAGACCACTTTCCTATCCTGAGTGGCGTGAAACAGGGCTGTGTTCTCGCACCTACACTTTTTGGGATTTTCTTCTCCCTGCTGCTCTCACATGCGTTCAAGTCTTCAGAAGAAGGAATTTTCCTCCACACAAGATCAGGGAGCAGGTTGTTCAATCTTGCCCGTCGAAGAGCGACGTCCAAAGTACGGAAAGTCCTCATCAGGGAACTCCTCTTTGCTGACGATGCTGCTTTAACATCTCACACTGAAGAGTGTCTGCAGAGTCTCATCGACAGGTTTGCGGCTGCCTGCAATGAATTTGGCCTAACCATCAGCCTCAAGAAAACGAACATCATGGGACAGGACGTCAGAAATGCTCCATCCATCAATATTGGCGACCACGCTCTGGAAGTGGTTCAAGAGTTCACCTACCTAGGCTCAACTATCACCAGTAACCTGTCTTTAGATGCAGAAATCAACAAGCGCATGGGAAAGGCTTCCACTGCTGTGTCCAGACTGGCCAAGAGAGTGTGGGAAAATGGCGCACTGACACAGAACACAAAAGTCCGAGTGTATCAAGCCAGTGTCCTCAGTACCTTGCTCTATGGCAGCGAGGCCTGGACAACTCAATTCATTCCAACTTCGCTGCCTCTGGAGAATCCTTGGCATCAGGTGGCAGGACCGTATCTCCAACACAGAAGTCCTCGAGGCGGCCAACATCCCCAGCTTATACACACTACTGAGTCAGCGGCGCTTGAGATGGCTTGGCCATGTGAGCTGCATGGACGATGGCAGGATCCCCAAAGACACATTGTACAGCGAGCTCGCCACTGGTATCAGACCCACGGGCCGTCCATGTCTCCGCTTTAAAGACGTCTGCAAACGCGACATGAAGTCCTGTGACATTGATCACAAGTCGTGGGAGTCAGTTGCCAACGTTTGCCAGAGCTGGCGGGCAGCCATAAAGGCGGGGCTAAAGTGTGGCGAGTCGAAGAGACTTAGCAGCTGGCAGGAAAAAAGACAGAAGCGCAAGGGGAGAGCCAACTGTGTAACATCCCCGACAAACAAATTTTTCTGCAGCACCTGTGGAAGATCCTGTCACTCTAGAATTAGCCTTTATAGCCACTCCAGGCGCTGCTCCACACACCACAGACCACCTCCAGACCACCCATTGTCTCTCGAGATAAGGAGGCCAAAGAGAATGGCAACACTCTCTACTGTAGAATGGTATAGGAACTCTCTCTATCTGTACAATGGTATGGGAACACTCTCAACCTGTACAATGGTATAGGAACTCTCTCTACCTGTACAATGTTATGGGAACACTCTCTATTTTACAATGGAGAGGGAACACTCTCCATTGTACAATGGTATGGGAGCACTCTCTATTGTACAATGGTATAGGAGCACTTTCTATTGTGGAATGGTATGGGAACACTCGCTACCTGTACAATGGTATGGGAACACTCTCTATTGTACAATGGAGAGGGAACACTCTCTATTGTACAATGGTATGGGAGCACTCTCTATTGTGCAATGGTATAGGAACACTCTCTATTGTGCAATGGTATAGGAACACTCTCTATTGTAGAATGGTATGGGAACACTCGCTACCTGTACAATGTTATGGGATCATTATCGTACAATGGTATGCGAACACTCTCTATTGTACAATGGTCTGGAAGCACTCTCTATCTTTACAATCATATGGGAACACTGTCTATCTGTACAATAGTGTGGGAACACTCTCTACCAGTAAAATGGTTTGGGAACACTCTCTACTGTACAATGGTGTGGCAACGCTCTCTATTGTTCATTAGTATGGGGACACTCTCTACCTGTACAATGGAATGTGGACACTCTCTGCTTGGACAATGTTATGGGAACACTATTGTACAATGGTATGGGAACACTGCCTGTAGAATAGATTGGGAACATTCTCTATTGTACAATGGTATGGATACACTGCCCGTACAATGGTATGGGAACATTCTCTGTTGTACAATGGTAGGGGAACATTCTCTGTTGTACAGTGGTATAGGAACACTCTCTATCTGTTAAATGGTATGGGAACACTTTCTACTTGTACAATGGATTGCGGGCTCACTCTACATGCACAATGTTATGGGAACATTCTCTACCTGTACAATGGTATGGCAACACTCTCTATCTGTACAATGATATGGGAACACACTCTATCTGGTCAATGGTATGGGAGCACGATCTGTACATAGGTATCGGAACACTCTCTACCTGTACAATGGTATGGGAACACCCTCTATCTGGTCAATGGTTTGGGAACACTCTCTATTGTACACTGTAATGACACTATCTGTACAATGGTCTGGGAACACTACCTGTACAATGGTATGGGAACACTCTCTGCTTGTACAATGGTATGAGAACACTACCTGTACAATGGTATGGGATCACTATCGTAGAATGATATGGGAACACTCTATTTTGTACAAACGTCTGGAAACACTCTCTATCCATACAATGGTGTGGGAACACTGTCTCCCAGTAAAATGGTTTGGGAACACTCTCTACCAGTAAAATGGTATGGGAACACTCTCTGTTGTACCATAGTATGGGGACACTCTCTACCAGAACAATGGAAAGTGGACACTCTCTACTTGGACAATGTTATGGGAACACTATTATACAATGGTATGGGGACACTACCTGTACGATAGTAAGGGAACACTTTCTACCCGTACAATGTTTTGGAAACACTGCCTGTACAATGGTATGGGAAAATTCTCTATTGTACAATGGTTTGTGAACTCTCTCTAATGTCCAATGGTATGGGCACACTCTCTGTCAGGTCAATGGTATGTGAATGCTCTCTACCTGTACAATGGTATGTGAACACTGCCTGTACAATCATATGGGAACATTCTCTATTTTACAATGGTATGGGCACTCTCTCTATTGTACAATGGTATGAGAACACGCTCTATTATACAATGGTATGGGAACACTCTCTATTGTACAATGGTATGGGAACACTCTCTACCCGTACAATGGTATGGGAACACTCTCCATCAGTAGTCAAGCAGCAATTGGAAAACATTTTAAACTTTGCTCAGGGTTTTGTTCATGAAACCTTTCAAACAGCATTCTGAAGTATGAAAATGAAATGTGATTTGGTAAGTCAGAAGTGAATCAAAATTGCGCTTCGATCAGACATATGTTTATTTATGGTAACCTGAAGTATGATTCAGCTATGCAATGATTTATAGGAATCTACCAATTAAATTTAACAGAAACCTACGAATGTAATGTTTGTGTTTTGGGGGTTTTGACAGTTTTCCCAGTATTTGAATACTGGAAAGCTTTCGTACACAGTGGAGCACAATTTAGCAACTGTCCATAGAACTTACTTTGGTGAGCGTCTTTTATCGGACCTCTTCTCCAGAGGGCTTGTTCCACATCAGTTTGAATGGAAAGCTGGCATCCTTCCACCTCCTCCTTGGTAATGAACTTTCCACTCGCTTCTCAATTTACAATTCCAAGTAAGAAAATGCAAGGCCACAGATCCTATTCTCCAAGCCTTGAGTCTTGGTTTGGTTTCACATGACTTTCATCTATTCTGTTCTAAACTCTAAACGCTCAAGTCAGAACCCTCTCCTAATCATGCTCCAAAGAACAACATAATCTTGGTGAGGTAATGCTTACTGTTTCATGTGCAAACCATCTCATCCTTATCACAGTATTTTGTACAATTCCAAATATGCCCATGTTTGTGTGGTTCTGGTGCCCAGAATTGGCCAAAGAAGTTCAAGCACAGTGTAACAAATGCTCCATGTTTCAACCTAAGCTTTGCACTTTGTGTAGCTGACATTATTAGCCTAGACATATAGTCTCACCCAAGTCATTCTCTTACCTCGCTAACTGAATGATCACACTCCTCACTGAACAGGTTTACAGTTTTAGCACCTAATTGCATTATCTTCCTTTCATTCATATTTCATGAATGATTTACTTCAGTTTCTGTAAATTGGTTTGAATGACATTCCTAATCCTCGGTACATTGTACTTTCCTACACAATTTACTATAAGCGGTGACTGCAAGTACTCTGCTTGATGGTGTTGACAACAAATTGAAGAGTAGGGGACTCAGAGTTAATCCCACAGGACTCCTCTAAACATTGCTGTTGCAGCTCAAATTATCGTCACTCAGGATTATCCTCTACTTTCTATTTTCAGGACAATTTCCTGTCCTATTTTCTATCTTCACATTTATTTCTTGAGCTTTCACCTTCACTACAATTTTGTACTGGTCCTGGTGAAATGTGTTTTGGAAGTCATGGTATATAACATTGTACTCTCTTCAGTTGCCAACAAATTTCTATAGTGCCAACAAATTTGTGGCACTTCACTTCACTTGGATAACTGGATGGATGGACAGACGGATGGATGGACAAACAGACTTGCATCCAAGGAGATCGCTCAGGAAGTCCCAAAGTGCTTTATGTCCACAGAATCAATGTTTTATGTAGACAACTACAACAGCCATCTTCACACATGCCAGAATCACACAAACAGCAAAAGGTGGCCAGCTAATTGGTTTCTTTTTCAGAGGGAGAAATCTTGACCTGGACTCCCTGTTCAACTTCAAATAGTGCCACAGGCTATATTACATACACCTGGACAGGTAGATGAGAGTTTGAAGGACAGCATCACCTACTATGAAGCATCCCCTTAGCCTAGATTGTAGCTGGGGTCATCCACCTCCACGTTCACAACTTTCCACCCAATCAATCACTTTAATGGGCAGAAACTCAAGGGTGGTGAGCGCAGAAGTAGAAAAGTTCAGCCCATGCATACAAATCCTAGAATGGGGCTTGAACACATAAGCTTTTGACTCAAGAGGCTTGATTCAATTAGTTATTCTCTTTAGTGACTCTCAATTTATTTCTATACTTCTCCTTGTCTTTTACCTTCCAGTTCCTTGAGATCAAATGAACAACATAACCCATTGCAAATCTGTCTGTACCCACTGACTGACTCGATGGAAGTATGTCTTCATGGCTAGAATCTATATATTAATAATGATACATTTGCAAGCACTTTCTGTCTACATATCCTTACTTCCTTATTGTGACATTATTGTCACACTTAAATTCATAGGTCCCCATTCATAGTGGGAACTGCCTATGTAAACATGTTGCACGGTAATCACACGCTCCCAACACTGGTGATACTGTATTGATACACTTTTCAATTACTTTGGCACATTTTGGTCCATTTATCCCCCAACCTCTAACTTTGCTTCACCTAAAGCCTACACTTGGCGGGAGAGGTGATTTTACCACACTCTGACCAGTAGTCAGTGATGTCTTCTTGCAATACAGTGTAGTGTTATAGCAATGGCTTCCTGTATTGGTAACTAACTGCATTAAAAACACCATTGAGTAAATTTGGTTCAAATAGTGATTAGTACTTATATTGGGGCTTGTTGTATTTACTATGATCCTCCCTGCCTGGTTTTCCAACATATTAACATACATACTGTTACAACCAGCTGAGAAAGAGGTCTAGGGTTCCCTATCGGCCTTCAACTGGTCTTACTGTAATAGGGTTTAATTTTAAGCACACTGTTTTTAGCTCTCCCTTGGTGAATCCTTGTTCACCGCTTTCCAATTATAAGGCAAAGAAACCAGCACAAACAGGCTTTCTTAGGTTTAAAGAAGAAAAGCTGACATTTATTAAACTTAAATTCTAATTCGGTTGACGCCTATGGATACATGACGCGCCCACGCTAGCATGCATATGCTACACACATGCGATACACACATGCAAATAGAGACAGAAAAGAGCAGAAGAAATAAAGTGGAAACGTTTGAGGCAATATCTGAAGACTTTTTGTTACGGGTCTTCGAGCTCACTGTAGTGTCCTTGATTGTAGTGAGATCTTGCTTTTCTTTGGGGCCCAGTTTTCTTCTTAAACCTTGTTCGTTGTAGGAGACTTTTCTCTCTTGGGCTTCATATGTCTTTAGTGAATTCAGAGGCTAGTGAAAAAGAGATGGGAGCAGACAGGAGAGAGAACTTCTCAGTCCAGGAGAAACAGATCTTCTGACAAAACTGTTTGTACAAATTCAAAAAACTCAAGTTGCTCAGCAGGTTAGTCATGTGACTAGCTGGTTTGCCCATGTCTGTTTGTGTATTCGGCCATTTTAGCAGTCAACCTGGAATGCGAGCTCCCCCACCTTCAACGTCTGGTGATCAAAAGTCAATTGTGGGTTGAATGTGTCAGGGAATGGCTGATTTGTCCTTCCAAATATGTCTGTTAATATGAAAATGTCTTTTCCAGCCATGGCTGATCTGTTTAACAACTGCTTTCTTAACTCCAGTAACAGTTTAAAATCAATGTTCACGACAAAATTAATGTGCCTCATTCTTGGCAGGTGGGGGCCTAGCATGACAATATGAACATACGAATTCGGAGCAGGACTAAAATAATACCTGGAATGGGCTAGGCTTGTATCTGCTGGAGTTTAGAAGAGTAAGAGGCAACTTGATTGAAACATATAAGATCCTGAGGGGTCTTGACAGGGTGGATGTGGGAAGAATGTTTCCTCTTGTGGGAGAATTAGGAGCAGGAGTAGGTCACTTGGCATCTTGAGCCTGCTCCGCCATTCAATAAGATCATGGCTGATCTGATTGTAACCTCAACTCCACATTCCCGCCTACCCCTGATAACCTTTCACTCTTGCTTATCAAGAATCTATCTACTTCTACCTTAAAAATATTCAAAGACTGCTTCCACCACCTTTTGAGGAAGAGAGTTCCAAAGACTCATGACCCTCTGAGAGAAAAAATTTCTCCTCATCTCTGTCTTAAATGGGCGACCCCTTATTTTTAAATTGTGACCCCTAGTTCTAGATTCTCCCACAAGAGGAAACATCCTTTCCACATCCACTCTGTCAAGACCCCTCAGGATCTTATATGTTTCAGTCAAGTCGCCTCTTACTCTTTTAAACTCCAGCAGATACAAGCCTAACCTGTCCAACCTTTCCTCATAAGACAACCTGCCCATTCCAGGTATTAGTCTAGTAAGCCGACAGTGAACTTCTTCCAACGTATTTACATCCTTCCTTAAATAAGAAGCCCAATTCTGTACACAGTACTCCTGATGTGGTCTCACCAATGCCCTGTATACCTGAAGCATAACCTCCCTACTTTTGTATTCACTGATTCCCCTTTGTCCACAGCACATTAAAGAACTGCAGTGCCCTGTTGGATAGCCTTATATGTGAGGTAAAGGTCTGCAAAGGAAGCCCGACCAAGCCCGAATGCTAGACCCGAAAGTGCAACCCGACCTGACCTGAACCAGACACATGTCGTCGCGTCCCGTTGGAGTCGGGTTGGGTAGCAGGCCTTTATCCATGTACTTATGTACAGGCTTGCTACCTGACCTGACCCCGACGGGACCCGACGACATGTGTCAGGTTTGGGTCGGGTCAGGTCACACTTCCGGGTCTGGTATTTGGGCTCTGTCGGGTTTCCTTTGCAGACCTTTACAGCACATGCTACTTCTTCAAAGAACTCCAGTAAATTAGTTAAACATGATTTCCCTTTCACAAAACCACATAGAATCATAGAAAGTTTAAGGCACAGAGAGAGGCCACTTGGCCCATCATGTCTGTGCTGGCCGAAAAACGATCCATCTATTCTGATCCTACCTTCCAGCATTTGGTCCATAGCCCTGCAAATTACAGCACTTGAGGTGCATATCCAGACTCTTTTTGAATGAGTTGAGGGTCTCTTGTCTCAACTACTCTTTCAGGCAGTGAGTTCCAGACCATCACCGCCCTCTGGGTGAAAATGTTTTTCCTCATCTCCCCTCTAATTTTTCTACCAATCACTTTAAATCTATGCCTCCTTGACATTGACCTCTTTGCGAAGATAAATAGACCCTTCACCTCCACTCTATCCAGGCTCCTCAAAATGTTGTACATTTCAATCAGATCTCCCCTCAGCCTTCTCTGTTCCAAGGAGAACAACCCCAGCCGATCCAATCTTTCCTCATAGCTGCAGTTTTCCAGTCCTGGCAACATCTTTGTAAATCTCCTCTGTACCCTCTCCAGTGCAATTACATCCTTTCTGTAATGAGGTGACCAGAACTGCACACAGTTCTCAAGTTGTGGCCTAACCAATGAGTTATACAGTTCCAGCATAACCTCCCTGCTCTTGTATTTTATCCCTCAGCTAATATAGGAAAGGATTCCATATGCCTTCTTAAACACCTTATCGATCTGTCCTGCTACCTTCAGGGATCTGTGGACATTCACTCAATGGTCCCTTACTTCTTCTACACTTCTCAGTATTTTTCCATTAATTGTGTATTCCTTTGCCTTGTTTGACCTCCCCAAATGCATCACCTCACACTTTTCCAAGTTGAATTCCATTTACCACTTTTCTGCCCATCTCACCAGACCATCAATATCTTCCTGTAGCCTACAGTTTTCCTCCTCGATATCTACCACACGGCCAATCTTTGTGTCGTCCGCAAACTTCTTGATCATGTCCCTTACATTTATGTCCAAATCGTTAATATACACCACAAAAAGCAGGAGGCGCAGTGCTGAACCCTGTGGAACGTCATTGGAAACAACCCTCCAGTCGTTAAAACAGTCGTCAACAATTACCCTTTGTGTCCTACCACTGAGCCAATTCAGTATCCACCTTGCTGTCTATCCCTGGATCCCATGAGATTTTATTTTTTTAGCCAGTCTGTCATGTGGGACCTTGTCAAAAGCCTTGCTAAAATCCATGTAGACCACATCAACTGCATTACCCTTATCTATGTTCCTTATTACTCTTCAAAAAATTCGATCAAGTTGGTCAAACAAGATCTTCCCTTAACAAATCCATGCTGACTATCCTTGATTAACCTGTGCCTTTCTAAGCGACAGTTTATCCTATCTCTCAGAGTAGATTCCAATAATTTGTCCACTACTGAGGTTAGACTGATTGGCCTGTATTATTAGGTCTATCCTTCGCTCCCTTTTTAAACCACGTTGACTCTGCCTGATTATCTTGAATTTTTCTATGTGCCCTGCTATAACATCTTTAATAATAGCTTCTAACATTTTCCTTCAGACAGATGTGAAGCTAACTGGCCTGTAGTTTTCTTCTTTCTGTCTCCCTCCCTTTTTAAGTAAAGGAGTTACATTTGCTATTTTCCAATCTAATGTAACCTTCCTCGAATCTAGGGAATTTGGGAAAATTTAAAGCAAAGCATCAACGATCTCACTAGCCACTTCTTGTAAGACCCTAGGATGAAGTCCATCAGGACCCGGGGTCTTGTCAGCCCACAGCTCCAACAATTTGCTCAGTACCACTTCCCCGGTGATTGTAATTTTTTTGAGTTCCACCCTCCCTTCCATTTCCTGATTTACAGCTATCTCTTGGATTTTACTTGTAAAACCTATAGCGAAGACCTGTTCAATTCATCTGCCATCTCCTCATTTTCCATTATTAATTCCCCAGTCTCACTTTCTCTTGGACAAATGCTCATTTTGTTAACTTTTCTTTTTTTAAATATCTATATAAACTGTTACGAGCTGTTTTTATACTTGGAGCTAGCTTTCTCTCATACTCTAATTTTTTTCCTCCTTATTAATCTTTTAGTAATTCATTTTTTTAATATTCTGTCCAATCTTCTGACTTGCCACGCATCTTTACACAATTATATGTTTTTTCTTTAAGTTTGATACTACCTTTAACTTTTTTAGTTAACCATGGATGGTGGGGCCTCCCCTTACAATTTTTCTTTCTCGTTGGAATGTCTCGATTCTGTGTCTTCTGAAATATCCCCTGAAATGTCTGCCACTGCATTTCTATTGACTTATCCCTTCACCTAATTTGCCAGCTCACTTTAGTTTGCTCTGCTTTCATGCCCTCAAAATTGCCCAGATTTAAGTTTAAAATATAGTCGAAGACCCACTCTTCTCAACCTCAAACTGAATGTAAAATTCAGTCATATTATGATCGCTGCTGCCTTGGGGCACCTTCAGTATGAGGTTATTAATTAGTCCTATTTCCCTGCACACTATCAGGTCTAGTATAGCCTGCTCTCTCGTTGGCTCCAGAATGTGCTGTTCTAAGAAACTATCCCGAAAACATTTGAACTCGTCATCTAGGCTGGGATGAGAGTGCAGAAACATAAAACAGGTTGGGATCAGAGTGGAGAAACATAAAACAGGTTGGGATCAGAGGGGAGAAAGATAAAACAGTTTGGGATCAGAGTGCAGAAACATAAAACAGGTTGGGATCAGAGTGGAGAAACAGAAAACAGGTTGGGATCAGAGGGGAGAAACATAAAACAGGTTGGGATCAGAGTGGAGAAACATAAAACTGGTTGGATCAGAGGGGAGAAACATAAAACAAGTTGGGATGAGAGGGAAGAAACATAAAACAGGTTGGGATCAGAGGGGAGAAACATAAAACAGGCTGGGATCAGAGTGGAGAAAAGTAAAACAGGCTGGGATCAGAGTGGAGAAACATCAAACAGGCTGGGATCAGACTGGAAAACATACAGCAGGCTGGGATCAGAGTGGAGAAACATCAAACAGGCTGGGATCAGACTGGAAAACATACAGCAGGCTGGGATCAGATTGGAGAAACAGGGAGCAGGTTGGGATCAGAGAGGAAAACATAAAACAGGCTGGGATCAGAGTGGAGAAACATAAAACAGGCTGGGATCAGAGTGGAGAAATATAAAACAGGTTGGGATCAGAGTGGAGAAAGATTAAGCAGGTTGGGATCAGAGTGGAGAAGCATAAACAATCTGGGATCAGAGTGGAGAAACATAAACAATCTGGGATCAGAGTGGAGAAACATAAAACAGGTTGGGATCAGACTGGAAAACATAAAACAGGCTGGGATCAGAGTGGAGAAACATAAAACAGGCTGGGATCAGAGTGGAGAAACATAAAAAAGGCTGGGATCAGAGTGGAGAAACATAAAACAGGTTGGGATCAGAGTGGAGAAACATAAAAAATGCCGGGATCAGAATGGAGAAACATAAAACAGGTTGGGATCAGATTGGAGAAACATAAAACAGGTTGGGATCAGAGTGGAGAAACATAAAAAATGCCGGGATCAGAATGGAGAAACATAAAGCAGGTTGGGATCAGAGTGGAGAAGCATAAAGCAGGTTGGGATCAGAGTGGAGAAGCATAAAGCAGGTTGGGATCAGAGTGGAGAAACATAAAAAAGGCTGGGATCAGAGTGGAGAAACAGAAAACAGGCTGGGATCAGAGTGGAGAAACATAAAACAGGCTGGGATCAGAGTGGAGAAACACAAATTAGGTTGGGATCAGAGTGGAGAAAGATGAAGCAGGTTGGGATCAGAGTGGAGAAACATAAACAATCTGGGATCAGAGTGGAGAAACATAAAACAGGTTGGGATCAGAGAGGAAAACAGAAAACACGCTGGGATCAGATTGGAAAACATAAAGCAGGCTGGGATCAGAGTGGAGAAACATGGAGCAGGTTGGGATCAGAATGGAGAAACATAAAGTAGGTTGGGATCAGAGTGGAGAAACATAAAACAGGTTGGGATCAGGGTGGAGAAACATGGAGCAGGTTGGGATAAGAGTGGAGAAACATAAAACAGGTTGGGATCAGGGTGGAGAAATATGGAGCATGTTGGGATAAGAGTGGAGAAACATAAATCAGGTTGGGATCAGAGTTGAGAAACATCAAACAGGCTGGGATCAGACAGGAAAACATACAGCAGGCTGGGATCAGAGTGGAGAAACATCAAACAGGCTGGGATCAGACTGGAAAACATACAGCAGGCTGGGATCAGAGTGGAGAAACAGGGAGCAGGTTGGGATCAGAAAGGAAAACATAAAACAGGCTGGGATCAGAGTGGAGAAACATAAAACAGGTTGGGATCAGAGTGGAGAAAGATTAAGCAGGTTGAGATCAGAGTGGAGAAGCATAAACAATCTGGGATCAGAGTGGAGAAACATAAACAATCTGGGATCAGAGTGGAGAAACATAAAACAGGTTGGGATCAGACTGGAAAACATAAAACAGGCTGGGATGAGAGTGGAGAAACATAAAACAGGCTGGGATCAGAGTGGAGAAACATAAACAATCTGGGATCAGAGTGGAGAAAGATTAAGCAGGTTGGGATCAGAGTGGAGAAGCATAAAGCAGGTTGGGATCAGAGTGGAAAACATAAAACACGCTGGGATCAGAGTGGAGAAAGATTAAGCAGGTTGGGATCAGAGTGGAGAAGCATAAAGCAGGTTGGGATCAGAGTGGAGAAACATAAACAATCTGGGATCAGAGTGGAGAAACATAAAACAGGTTGGGATCAGGGAGGAAAACATAAAACACGCTGGGATCAGATTCGAAAACATAAAGCAGGCTGGGATCAGAGTGGAGAAACATGGAGCAGGTTGGGATCAGAATGGAGAAACATAAAGTAGGTTGGGATCAGAGCGGAGAAACATAAACAATCTGGGATCAGAGTGGAGAAACATAAAACAGGTTGGGATCAGAATGGAGAAACAGAAAACAGGCTGGGATCAGAGTGGAGAAACATAAAACAGGCAGGGATCAGAGTGGAGAAACATAAAACAGGCTGGGATCAGAGTGGAGAAACATAAAAAAGGCTGGGATCAGAGTGGAGAAACATAAAACAGGCTGGGATCAGAGTGGAGAAACAGAAAACAGGCTGGGATCAGAGTGGAGAAACATAAAACAGGCTGGGATCAGAGTGGAGAAACATAAAACAGGCTGGGATCAGAGTGGAGAAACATAAAACAAGTTGGGATCAGAGTGGAGAAACATAAAACAGTTTGGGATCAGAGTGCAGAAACATAAAACAGGTTGGGATCAGAGTGGAGAAACAGAAAACAGGTTGGGATCAGAGGGGAGAAACATAAAACAGGTTGGGATCAGAGTGGAGAAACATAAAACTGGTTGGATCAGAGGGGAGAAACATAAAACAAGTTGGGATGAGAGGGAAGAAACATAAAACAGGTTGGGATCAGAGGGGAGAAACATAAAACAGGCTGGGATCAGAGTGGAGAAAAGTAAAACAGGCTGGGATCAGAGTGGAGAAACATCAAACAGGCTGGGATCAGACTGGAAAACATACAGCAGGCTGGGATCAGAGTGGAGAAACATCAAACAGGCTGGGATCAGACTGGAAAACATACAGCAGGCTGGGATCAGATTGGAGAAACAGGGAGCAGGTTGGGATCAGAGTGGAGAAACATAAAAAAGGCTGGGATCAGAGTGGAGAAACAGAAAACAGGCTGGGATCAGAGTGGAGAAACATAAAACAGGCTGGGATCAGAGTGGAGAAACACAAATTAGGTTGGGATCAGAGTGGAGAAAGATGAAGCAGGTTGGGTTCAGAGTGGAGAAACATAAACAATCTGGGATCAGAGTGGAGAAACATAAAACAGGTTGGGATCAGAGAGGAAAACAGAAAACACGCTGGGATCAGATTGGAAAACATAAAGCAGGCTGGGATCAGAGTGGAGAAACATGGAGCAGGTTGGGATCAGAATGGAGAAACATAAAGTAGGTTGGGATCAGAGTGGAGAAACATAAAACAGGTTGGGATCAGGGTGGAGAAACATGGAGCAGGTTGGGATAAGAGTGGAGAAACATAAAACAGGTTGGGATCAGGGTGGAGAAATATGGAGCATGTTGGGATAAGAGTGGAGAAACATAAATCAGGTTGGGATCAGAGTTGAGAAACATCAAACAGGCTGGAATCAGACAGGAAAATATACAGCAGGCTGGGATCAGAGTGGAGAAACATCAAACAGGCTGGGATCAGACTGGAAAACATACAGCAGGCTGGGATCAGAGTGGAGAAACAGGGAGCAGGTTGGGATCAGAAAGGAAAACATAAAACAGGCTGGGATCAGAGTGGAGAAACATAAAACAGGTTGGGATCAGAGTGGAGAAAGATTAAGCAGGTTGAGATCAGAGTGGAGAAGCATAAACAATCTGGGATCAGAGTGGAGAAACATAAACAATCTGGGATCAGAGTGGAGAAACATAAAACAGGTTGGGATCAGACTGGAAAACATAAAACAGGCTGGGATGAGAGTGGAGAAACATAAAACAGGCTGGGATCAGAGTGGAGAAACATAAACAATCTGGGATCAGAGTGGAGAAAGATTAAGCAGGTTGGGATCAGAGTGGAGAAGCATAAAGCAGGTTGGGATCAGAGTGGAAAACATAAAACACGCTGGGATCAGAGTGGAGAAAGATTAAGCAGGTTGGGATCAGAGTGGAGAAGCATAAAGCAGGTTGGGATCAGAGTGGAGAAACATAAACAATCTGGGATCAGAGTGGAGAAACATAAAACAGGTTGGGATCAGGGAGGAAAACATAAAACACGCTGGGATCAGATTCGAAAACATAAAGCAGGCTGGGATCAGAGTGGAGAAACATGGAGCAGGTTGGGATCAGAATGGAGAAACATAAAGTAGGTTGGGATCAGAGCGGAGAAACATAAACAATCTGGGATCAGAGTGGAGAAACATAAAACAGGTTGGGATCAGAATGGAGAAACAGAAAACAGGCTGGGATCAGAGTGGAGAAACATAAAACAGGCAGGGATCAGAGTGGAGAAACATAAAACAGGCTGGGATCAGAGTGGAGAAACATAAAAAAGGCTGGGATCAGAGTGGAGAAACATAAAACAGGCTGGGATCAGAGTGGAGAAACAGAAAACAGGCTGGGATCAGAGTGGAGAAACATAAAACAGGCTGGGATCAGAGTGGAGAAACATAAAACAGGCTGGGATCAGAGTGGAGAAACATAAAACAAGTTGGGATCAGAGTGGAGAAACATAAAACAGTTTGGGATCAGAGTGCAGAAACATAAAACAGGTTGGGATCAGAGTGGAGAAACAGAAAACAGGTTGGGATCAGAGGGGGGAAACATAAAACAGGTTGGGATCAGAGTGGAGAAACATAAAACTGGTTGGATCAGAGGGGAGAAACATAAAACAAGTTGGGATGAGAGGGAAGAAACATAAAACAGGTTGGGATCAGAGGGGAGAAACATAAAACAGGCTGGGATCAGAGTGGAGAAAAGTAAAACAGGCTGGGATCAGAGTGGAGAAACATCAAACAGGCTGGGATCAGACTGGAAAACATACAGCAGGCTGGGATCAGAGTGGAGAAACATCAAACAGGCTGGGATCAGACTGGAAAACATACAGCAGGCTGGGATCAGATTGGAGAAACAGGGAGCAGGTTGGGATCAGAGAGGAAAACATAAAACAGGCTGGGATCAGAGTGGAGAAACATAAAACAGGCTGGGATCAGAGTGGAGAAATATAAAACAGGTTGGGATCAGAGTGGAGAAAGATTAAGCAGGTTGGGATCAGAGTGGAGAAGCATAAACAATCTGGGATCAGAGTGGAGAAACATAAACAATCTGGGATCAGAGTGGAGAAACATAAAACAGGTTGGGATCAGACTGGAAAACATAAAACAGGCTGGGATCAGAGTGGAGAAACATAAAACAGGCTGGGATCAGAGTGGAGAAACATAAAAAAGGCTGGGATCAGAGTGGAGAAACATAAAACAGGTTGGGATCAGAGTGGAGAAACATAAAAAATGCCGGGATCAGAATGGAGAAACATAAAACAGGTTGGGATCAGATTGGAGAAACATAAAACAGGTTGGGATCAGAGTGGAGAAACATAAAAAATGCCGGGATCAGAATGGAGAAACATAAAGCAGGTTGGGATCAGAGTGGAGAAGCATAAAGCAGGTTGGGATCAGAGTGGAGAAGCATAAAGCAGGTTGGGATCAGAGTGGAGAAACATAAAAAAGGCTGGGATCAGAGTGGAGAAACAGAAAACAGGCTGGGATCAGAGTGGAGAAACATAAAACAGGCTGGGATCAGAGTGGAGAAACACAAATTAGGTTGGGATCAGATTGGAGAAAGATGAAGCAGGTTGGGATCAGAGTGGAGAAACATAAACAATCTGGGATCAGAGTGGAGAAACATAAAACAGGTTGGGATCAGAGAGGAAAACAGAAAACACGCTGGGATCAGATTGGAAAACATAAAGCAGGCTGGGATCAGAGTGGAGAAACATGGAGCAGGTTGGGATCAGAATGGAGAAACATAAAGTAGGTTGGGATCAGAGTGGAGAAACATAAAACAGGTTGGGATCAGGGTGGAGAAACATGGAGCAGGTTGGGATAAGAGTGGAGAAACATAAAACAGGTTGGGATCAGGGTGGAGAAATATGGAGCATGTTGGGATAAGAGTGGAGAAACATAAATCAGGTTGGGATCAGAGTTGAGAAACATCAAACAGGCTGGGATCAGACAGGAAAACATACAGCAGGCTGGGATCAGAGTGGAGAAACATCAAACAGGCTGGGATCAGACTGGAAAACATACAGCAGGCTGGGATCAGAGTGGAGAAACAGGGAGCAGGTTGGGATCAGAAAGGAAAACATAAAACAGGCTGGGATCAGAGTGGAGAAACATAAAACAGGTTGGGATCAGAGTGGAGAAAGATTAAGCAGGTTGAGATCAGAGTGGAGAAGCATAAACAATCTGGGATCAGAGTGGAGAAACATAAACAATCTGGGATCAGAGTGGAGAAACATAAAACAGGTTGGGATCAGACTGGAAAACATAAAACAGGCGGGGATGAGAGTGGAGAAACATAAAACAGGCTGGGATCAGAGTGGAGAAACATAAACAATCTGGGATCAGAGTGGAGAAAGATTAAGCAGGTTGGGATCAGAGTGGAGAAGCATAAAGCAGGTTGGGATCAGAGTGGAAAACATAAAACACGCTGGGATCAGAGTGGAGAAAGATTAAGCAGGTTGGGATCAGAGTGGAGAAGCATAAAGCAGGTTGGGATCAGAGTGGAGAAACATAAACAATCTGGGATCAGAGTGGAGAAACATAAAACAGGTTGGGATCAGGGAGGAAAACATAAAACACGCTGGGATCAGATTCGAAAACATAAAGCAGGCTGGGATCAGAGTGGAGAAACATGGAGCAGGTTGGGATCAGAATGGAGAAACATAAAGTAGGTTGGGATCAGAGCGGAGAAACATAAACAATCTGGGATCAGAGTGGAGAAACATAAAACAGGTTGGGATCAGAATGGAGAAACAGAAAACAGGCTGGGATCAGAGTGGAGAAACATAAAACAGGCAGGGATCAGAGTGGAGAAACATAAAACAGGCTGGGATCAGAGTGGAGAAACATAAAAAAGGCTGGGATCAGAGTGGAGAAACATAAAACAGGCTGGGATCAGAGTGGAGAAACAGAAAACAGGCTGGGATCAGAGTGGAGAAACATAAAACAGGCTGGGATCAGAGTGGAGAAACATAAAACAGGCTGGGATCAGAGTGGAGAAACATAAAACAAGTTGGGATCAGAGTGGAGAAACATAAAACAGGTTGGGATCAGAATGGAGAAACATAAAACAGGCAGGAATCAGAGTGGAGAAACAGAAAACAGGCTGGGATCAGAGTGGAGAAACATAAAACAGGCTGGGATCAGAGTGGAGAAACATAAAACAGGCTGGGATCAGAGTGGAGAAACATAAAACAAGTTGGGATCAGAGTGGAGAAACAGAAAACAGGCTGGGATCAGAGTGGAGAAACATAAAACAGGCTGGGATCAGAGTGGAGAAACATAAAAAAGGCTGGGATCAGAGTGGAGAAACATAAAACAGGCTGGGATCAGAGTGGAGAAACAGAAAACAGGCTGGGATCAGAGTGGAGAAACATAAAACAGGCTGGGATCAGAGTGGAGAAACAGAAAACAGGCTGGGATCAGAGTGGAGAAACATAAAACAGGCTGGGATCAGAGTGGAGAAACATAAAACAGGCTGGGATCAGAGTGGAGAAACATAAAACAGGTTGGGATCAGAGTGGAGAAACATAAAACAGGCTGGGATCAGAGTGGAGAAAGATTAAGCAGGTTGGGATCAGAGTGGAGAAACATGGAGCAGGTTGGGATCAGAATGGAGAAACATAAAGTAGGTTGGGATCAGAGCGGAGAAACATAAACAATCTGGGATCAGAGTGGAGAAACATAAAACAGGTTGGGATCAGAATGGAGAAACAGAAAACAGGCTGGGATCAGAGTGGAGAAACATAAAACAGGCAGGGATCAGAGTGGAGAAACATAAAACAGGCTGGGATCAGAGTGGAGAAACATAAAAAAGGCTGGGATCAGAGTGGAGAAACATAAAACAGGCTGGGATCAGAGTGGAGAAACAGAAAACAGGCTGGGATCAGAGTGGAGAAACATAAAACAGGCTGGGATCAGAGTGGAGAAACATAAAACAGGCTGGGATCAGAGTGGAGAAACATAAAACAAGTTGGGATCAGAGTGGAGAAACATAAAACAGGTTGGGATCAGAATGGAGAAACATAAAACAGGCAGGAATCAGAGTGGAGAAACAGAAAACAGGCTGGGATCAGAGTGGAGAAACATAAAACAGGCTGGGATCAGAGTGGAGAAACATAAAACAGGCTGGGATCAGAGTGGAGAAACATAAAACAAGTTGGGATCAGAGTGGAGAAACAGAAAACAGGCTGGGATCAGAGTGGAGAAACATAAAACAGGCTGGGATCAGAGTGGAGAAACATAAAAAAGGCTGGGATCAGAGTGGAGAAACATAAAACAGGCTGGGATCAGAGTGGAGAAACAGAAAACAGGCTGGGATCAGAGTGGAGAAACATAAAACAGGCTGGGATCAGAGTGGAGAAACAGAAAACAGGCTGGGATCAGAGTGGAGAAACATAAAACAGGCTGGGATCAGAGTGGAGAAACATAAAACAGGCTGGGATCAGAGTGGAGAAACATAAAACAGGTTGGGATCAGAGTGGAGAAACATAAAACAGGCTGGGATCAGAGTGGAGAAAGATTAAGCAGGTTGGGATCAGAGTGGAGAAGCATAAAGCAGGTTGGGATCAGAGTGGAGAAGCATAAAGCAGGTTGGGATCAGAGTGGAGAAACATAAAAAAGGCTGGGATCAGAGTGGAGAAACAGAAAACAGGCTGGGATCAGAGTGGAGAAACATAAAACAGGCTGGGATCAGAGTGGAGAAACACAAATTAGGTTGGGATCAGAGTGGAGAAAGATGAAGCAGGTTGGGATCAGAGTGGAGAAACATAAACAATCTGGGATCAGAGTGGAGAAACATAAAACAGGTTGGGATCAGAGAGGAAAATAGAAAACACGCTGGGATCAGATTGGAAAACATAAAGCAGGCTGGGATCAGAGTGGAGAAACATGGAGCAGGTTGGGATCAGAATGGAGAAACATAAAGTAGGTTGGGATCAGAGTGGAGAAACATAAAACAGGTTGGGATCAGGGTGGAGAAACATGGAGCAGGTTGAGATAAGAGTGGAGAAACATAAAACAGGTTGGGATCAGAGTTGAGAAACATGGAGCATGTTGGGATAAGAGTGGAGAAACATAAAGCAGGTTGGGATCAGAGTTGAGAAACATCAAACAGGCTGGGATCAGACAGGAAAACATACAGCAGGCTGGGATCAGAGTGGAGAAAGATTAAGCAGGTTGGGATCAGAGTGGAGAAGCATAAACAATCTGGGATCAGAGTGGAGAAACATAAACAATCTGGGATCAGAGTGGAGAAACATAAAACAGGTTGGGATCAGACTGGAAAACATAAAACAGGCTGGGATGAGAGTGGAGAAACATAAAACAGGCTGGGATCAGACTGGAAAACATACAGCAGGCTGGGATCAGAGTGGAGAAATAGGGAGCAGGTTGGGATCAGAAAGGAAAACATAAAACAGGCTGGGATCAGAGTGGAGAAACATAAAACAGGCTGGGATCAGAGTGGAGAAACATAAAACAGGTTGGGATCAGAGTGGAGAAAGATTAAGCAGGTTGGGATCAGAGTGGAGAAGCATAAACAATCTGGGATCAGAGTGGAGAAACATAAACAATCTGGGATCAGAGTGGAGAAACATAAAACAGGTTGGGATCAGACTGGAAAACATAAAACAGGCTGGGATGAGAGTGGAGAAACATAAAACAGGCTGGGATCAGAGTGGAGAAACATAAACAATCTGGGATCAGAGTGGAGAAAGATTCAGCAGGTTGGGATCAGAGTGGAGAAGCATAAAGCAGGTTGGGATCAGAGTGGAGAAACATAAACAATCTGGGATCAGAGTGGAGAAACATAAAACAGGTTGGGATCAGGGAGGAAAACATAAAACACGCTGGGATCAGATTCGAAAACATAAAGCAGGCTGGGATCAGAGTGGAGAAACATGGAGCAGGTTGGGATCAGAATGGAGAAACATAAAGTAGGTAGGGATCAGAGCGGAGAAACATAAACAATCAGGGATCAGATTGGAGAAACATGAAACAGGTTGGGATCAGGGTGGTGAAACATAAAACAGGTTGGGATCAGAGTGGAGAAACATAAAAAAGGTTGGGATCAGAGCGGAGAAACATAAAACATTCCGGGATCAGAGTGGAGAAACATAAAGTAGGTTGGGATCAGAGTGGAGAAACATAAAACAGGTAGGGATCAGAGTGGAGAAACATAAAACAGGTAGGGATCAGAGTGGAGAAAGATTAAGCAGGTTGGGATCAGAGTGGAGAAGCATAAAGCAGGTTGGGATCAGAGTGGAGAAACATAAACAATCTGGGATCAGAGTGGAGACACATAAAGTAGGTTGGGATCAGAGTGGAGAAAGATGAAATTGGCTGGGATCAGAGAGGAGAAACATGGAGCAGGATGGGATCAGTGCGGAGAAACATAAAGCAGGTTGGGATCAGAGTGGAGAAACATGAAACAGGTTGGGATCAGAGTGCAGAAACATAAAACAGGTTGGGATCAGAGGGGAGAAACATAAAACAGGTTGGGATCAGAGTGGAGAAACATAAAACAGGTTGGGATCGGAGGGGAGAAACATTAAAGAGGCTGGGATCAGAGGGCAGAAGCATAAAACAGGTTGGGATCAGAGTGGAGAAACATGGAGCATGTTGGGATAAGAGTGGAGAAACATAAAGCAGGTTGGGGTCAGAGTTGAGAAACATCAAACAGGCTGGGATCAGACTGGAAAACATACAGCAGGCTGGGATCAGAGTGGAGAAACATCAAACAGGCTGGGATCAGACTGGAAAACATACAGCAGGCTGGGATCAGAGTGGAGAAACAGGGAGCAGGTTGGGATCAGAGAGGAAAACATAAAACAGGCTGGGATCAGAGAGGAGAAACATAAAACAGGCTGGGATCAGAGTGGAGAAACATAAAACAGGTTGGGATCAGAGTGGAGAAACATAAAACAGGTTGGGATCAGAGTGGAGAAACATAAAACAGGCTGGGATCAGAGTGGAGAAACATAAAACAGGCTGGGATCAGGGAGGAAAACATAAAACACGCTGGGATCAGATTCGAAAACATAAAGCAGGCTGGGATCAGAGTGGAGAAACATGGAGCAGGTTGGGATCAGAATGGAGAAACATAAAGTAGGTTGGGATCAGAGCGGAGAAACATAAACAATCTGGGATCAGAGTGGAGAAACATAAAACAGGTTGGGATCAGAATGGAGAAACAGAAAACAGGCTGGGATCAGAGTGGAGAAACATAAAACAGGCAGGGATCAGAGTGGAGAAACATAAAACAGGCTGGGATCAGAGTGGAGAAACATAAAAAAGGCTGGGATCAGAGTGGAGAAACATAAAACAGGCTGGGATCAGAGTGGAGAAACAGAAAACAGGCTGGGATCAGAGTGGAGAAACATAAAACAGGCTGGGATCAGAGTGGAGAAACATAAAACAGGCTGGGATCAGAGTGGAGAAACATAAAACAAGTTGGGATCAGAGTGGAGAAACATAAAACAGGTTGGGATCAGAATGGAGAAACATAAAACAGGCAGGAATCAGAGTGGAGAAACAGAAAACAGGCTGGGATCAGAGTGGAGAAACATAAAACAGGCTGGGATCAGAGTGGAGAAACATAAAACAGGCTGGGATCAGAGTGGAGAAACATAAAACAAGTTGGGATCAGAGTGGAGAAACAGAAAACAGGCTGGGATCAGAGTGGAGAAACATAAAACAGGCTGGGATCAGAGTGGAGAAACATAAAAAAGGCTGGGATCAGAGTGGAGAAACATAAAACAGGCTGGGATCAGAGTGGAGAAACAGAAAACAGGCTGGGATCAGAGTGGAGAAACATAAAACAGGCTGGGATCAGAGTGGAGAAACAGAAAACAGGCTGGGATCAGAGTGGAGAAACATAAAACAGGCTGGGATCAGAGTGGAGAAACATAAAACAGGCTGGGATCAGAGTGGAGAAACATAAAACAGGTTGGGATCAGAGTGGAGAAACATAAAACAGGCTGGGATCAGAGTGGAGAAAGATTAAGCAGGTTGGGATCAGAGTGGAGAAACATGGAGCAGGTTGGGATCAGAATGGAGAAACATAAAGTAGGTTGGGATCAGAGCGGAGAAACATAAACAATCTGGGATCAGAGTGGAGAAACATAAAACAGGTTGGGATCAGAATGGAGAAACAGAAAACAGGCTGGGATCAGAGTGGAGAAACATAAAACAGGCAGGGATCAGAGTGGAGAAACATAAAACAGGCTGGGATCAGAGTGGAGAAACATAAAAAAGGCTGGGATCAGAGTGGAGAAACATAAAACAGGCTGGGATCAGAGTGGAGAAACAGAAAACAGGCTGGGATCAGAGTGGAGAAACATAAAACAGGCTGGGATCAGAGTGGAGAAACATAAAACAGGCTGGGATCAGAGTGGAGAAACATAAAACAAGTTGGGATCAGAGTGGAGAAACATAAAACAGGTTGGGATCAGAATGGAGAAACATAAAACAGGCAGGAATCAGAGTGGAGAAACAGAAAACAGGCTGGGATCAGAGTGGAGAAACATAAAACAGGCTGGGATCAGAGTGGAGAAACATAAAACAGGCTGGGATCAGAGTGGAGAAACATAAAACAAGTTGGGATCAGAGTGGAGAAACAGAAAACAGGCTGGGATCAGAGTGGAGAAACATAAAACAGGCTGGGATCAGAGTGGAGAAACATAAAAAAGGCTGGGATCAGAGTGGAGAAACATAAAACAGGCTGGGATCAGAGTGGAGAAACAGAAAACAGGCTGGGATCAGAGTGGAGAAACATAAAACAGGCTGGGATCAGAGTGGAGAAACAGAAAACAGGCTGGGATCAGAGTGGAGAAACATAAAACAGGCTGGGATCAGAGTGGAGAAACATAAAACAGGCTGGGATCAGAGTGGAGAAACATAAAACAGGTTGGGATCAGAGTGGAGAAACATAAAACAGGCTGGGATCAGAGTGGAGAAAGATTAAGCAGGTTGGGATCAGAGTGGAGAAGCATAAAGCAGGTTGGGATCAGAGTGGAGAAGCATAAAGCAGGTTGGGATCAGAGTGGAGAAACATAAAAAAGGCTGGGATCAGAGTGGAGAAACAGAAAACAGGCTGGGATCAGAGTGGAGAAACATAAAACAGGCTGGGATCAGAGTGGAGAAACACAAATTAGGTTGGGATCAGAGTGGAGAAAGATGAAGCAGGTTGGGATCAGAGTGGAGAAACATAAACAATCTGGGATCAGAGTGGAGAAACATAAAACAGGTTGGGATCAGAGAGGAAAATAGAAAACACGCTGGGATCAGATTGGAAAACATAAAGCAGGCTGGGATCAGAGTGGAGAAACATGGAGCAGGTTGGGATCAGAATGGAGAAACATAAAGTAGGTTGGGATCAGAGTGGAGAAACATAAAACAGGTTGGGATCAGGGTGGAGAAACATGGAGCAGGTTGAGATAAGAGTGGAGAAACATAAAACAGGTTGGGATCAGAGTTGAGAAACATGGAGCATGTTGGGATAAGAGTGGAGAAACATAAAGCAGGTTGGGATCAGAGTTGAGAAACATCAAACAGGCTGGGATCAGACAGGAAAACATACAGCAGGCTGGGATCAGAGTGGAGAAAGATTAAGCAGGTTGGGATCAGAGTGGAGAAGCATAAACAATCTGGGATCAGAGTGGAGAAACATAAACAATCTGGGATCAGAGTGGAGAAACATAAAACAGGTTGGGATCAGACTGGAAAACATAAAACAGGCTGGGATGAGAGTGGAGAAACATAAAACAGGCTGGGATCAGACTGGAAAACATACAGCAGGCTGGGATCAGAGTGGAGAAATAGGGAGCAGGTTGGGATCAGAAAGGAAAACATAAAACAGGCTGGGATCAGAGTGGAGAAACATAAAACAGGCTGGGATCAGAGTGGAGAAACATAAAACAGGTTGGGATCAGAGTGGAGAAAGATTAAGCAGGTTGGGATCAGAGTGGAGAAGCATAAACAATCTGGGATCAGAGTGGAGAAACATAAACAATCTGGGATCAGAGTGGAGAAACATAAAACAGGTTGGGATCAGACTGGAAAACATAAAACAGGCTGGGATGAGAGTGGAGAAACATAAAACAGGCTGGGATCAGAGTGGAGAAACATAAACAATCTGGGATCAGAGTGGAGAAAGATTCAGCAGGTTGGGATCAGAGTGGAGAAGCATAAAGCAGGTTGGGATCAGAGTGGAGAAACATAAACAATCTGGGATCAGAGTGGAGAAACATAAAACAGGTTGGGATCAGGGAGGAAAACATAAAACACGCTGGGATCAGATTCGAAAACATAAAGCAGGCTGGGATCAGAGTGGAGAAACATGGAGCAGGTTGGGATCAGAATGGAGAAACATAAAGTAGGTAGGGATCAGAGCGGAGAAACATAAACAATCAGGGATCAGATTGGAGAAACATGAAACAGGTTGGGATCAGGGTGGTGAAACATAAAACAGGTTGGGATCAGAGTGGAGAAACATAAAAAAGGTTGGGATCAGAGCGGAGAAACATAAAACATTCCGGGATCAGAGTGGAGAAACATAAAGTAGGTTGGGATCAGAGTGGAGAAACATAAAACAGGTAGGGATCAGAGTGGAGAAACATAAAACAGGTAGGGATCAGAGTGGAGAAAGATTAAGCAGGTTGGGATCAGAGTGGAGAAGCATAAAGCAGGTTGGGATCAGAGTGGAGAAACATAAACAATCTGGGATCAGAGTGGAGACACATAAAGTAGGTTGGGATCAGAGTGGAGAAAGATGAAATTGGCTGGGATCAGAGAGGAGAAACATGGAGCAGGATGGGATCAGTGCGGAGAAACATAAAGCAGGTTGGGATCAGAGTGGAGAAACATGAAACAGGTTGGGATCAGAGTGCAGAAACATAAAACAGGTTGGGATCAGAGGGGAGAAACATAAAACAGGTTGGGATCAGAGTGGAGAAACATAAAACAGGTTGGGATCGGAGGGGAGAAACATTAAAGAGGCTGGGATCAGAGGGCAGAAGCATAAAACAGGTTGGGATCAGAGTGGAGAAACATGGAGCATGTTGGGATAAGAGTGGAGAAACATAAAGCAGGTTGGGGTCAGAGTTGAGAAACATCAAACAGGCTGGGATCAGACTGGAAAACATACAGCAGGCTGGGATCAGAGTGGAGAAACATCAAACAGGCTGGGATCAGACTGGAAAACATACAGCAGGCTGGGATCAGAGTGGAGAAACAGGGAGCAGGTTGGGATCAGAGAGGAAAACATAAAACAGGCTGGGATCAGAGAGGAGAAACATAAAACAGGCTGGGATCAGAGTGGAGAAACATAAAACAGGTTGGGATCAGAGTGGAGAAACATAAAACAGGTTGGGATCAGAGTGGAGAAACATAAAACAGGCTGGGATCAGAGTGGAGAAACATAAAACAGGCTGCGATCAGAGTGGAGAAACATAAAACAGGCTGGGATCAGAGTGGAGAAACATAAAACAGGCTGGGATCAGAGTGGAGAAACATAAAACAGGTTGGGGTCAGAGTGGAGAAACATAAAACAGGCTGGGATCAGAGTGGAGAAACATAAAAAAGGCTGGGATCAGAGTGGAGAAACATAAAACAGGTTGGGATCAGAGTGGAGAAAGATTAAGCAGGTTGGGATCAGAGTGGAGAAGCATAAACAATCTGGGATCAGAGTGGAGAAACATAAACAATCTGGGATCAGAGTGGAGAAACATAAAACAGGTTGGGATCAGACTGGAAAACATAAAACAGGCTGGGATGAGAGTGGAGAAACATAAAACAGGCTGGGATCAGAGTGGAGAAACATAAACAATCTGGGATCAGAGTGGAGAAAGATTCAGCAGGTTGGGATCAGAGTGGAGAAGCATAAAGCAGGTTGGGATCAGAGTGGAGAAACATAAACAATCTGGGATCAGAGTGGAGAAACATAAAACAGGTTGGGATCTGGGAGGAAAACATAAAACACGCTGGGATCAGATTCGAAAACATAAAGCAGGCTGGGATCAGAGTGGAGAAACATGGAGCAGGTTGGGATCAGAATGGAGAAACATAAAGTAGGTAGGGATCAGAGCGGAGAAACATAAACAATCAGGGATCAGATTGGAGAAACATGAAACAGGTTGGGATCAGGGTGGTGAAACATAAAACAGGTTGGGATCAGAGTGGAGAAACAGAAAAAAGGTTGGGATCAGAGCGGAGAAACATAAAACATTCCGGGATCAGAGTGGAGAAACATAAAGTAGGTTGGGATCAGAGTGGAGAAACATAAAACAGGTAGGGATCAGAGTGGAGAAACATAAAACAGGTAGGGATCAGAGTGGAGAAAGATTAAGCAGGTTGGGATCAGAGTGGAGAAGCATAAAGTAGGTTGGGATCAGAGTGGAGAAAGATGAAATTGGCTGGGATCAGAGAGGAGAAACATGGAGCAGGATGGGATCAGTGCGGAGAAACATAAAGCAGGTTGGGATCAGAGTGGAGAAACATGAAACAGGTTGGGATCAGAGTGCAGAAACATAAAACAGGTTGGGATCAGAGGGGAGAAACATAAAACAGGTTGGGATCAGAGTGGAGAAACATAAAACAGGTTGGGATCGGAGGGGAGAATCATTAAAGAGGCTGGGATCAGAGGGCAGAAGCATAAAACAGGTTGGGATCAGAGTGGAGAAACATGGAGCATGTTGGGATAAGAGTGGAGAAACATAAAGCAGGTTGGGGTCAGAGTTGAGAAACATCAAACAGGCTGGGATCAGACTGGAAAACATACAGCAGGCTGGGATCAGAGTGGAGAAACATCAAACAGGCTGGGATCAGACTGGAAAACATACAGCAGGCTGGGATCAGAGTGGAGAAACAGGGAGCAGGTTGGGATCAGAGAGGAAAACATAAAACAGGCTGGGATCAGAGAGGAGAAACATAAAACAGGCTGGGATCAGAGTGGAGAAACATAAAACAGGTTGGGATCAGAGTGGAGAAACATAAAACAGGTTGGGATCAGAGTGGAGAAACATAAAACTGGCCGGGATCAGAGTGGAGAAACATAAAACAGGTTGGGATCAGAGTGGAGAAACATAAAACAGGTTGGGCGCAGAGTGGAGAAACATAAAAAATGCCGGGATCAGAGTGGAGAAACATAAAACAGGTTGGGATCAGAGTGGAGAAACATAAAACAGGCTGCGATCAGAGTGGAGAAACATAAAACAGGCTGGGATCAGAGTGGAGAAACATAAAACAGGCTGGGATCAGAGTGGAGAAACATAAAACAGGCTGCGATCAGAGTGGAGAAACATAAAACAGGCTGGGATCAGAGTGGAGAAACATAAAACAGGCTGGGATCAGAGTGGAGAAACATAAAACAGGTTGGGGTCAGAGTGGAGAAACATAAAACAGGCTGGGATCAGAGTGGAGAAACAGAAAACAGGCTGGGATCAGAGTAGAGAAGCATAAAGCAGGTTGGGATCAGAGTGGAGAAACATAAAAAAGGCTGGGATCAGAGTGGAGAAACAGAAAACAGGCTGGGATCAGAGTAGAGAAACATAAATTAGGTTGGGATCAGAGTGGAGAAAGATTAAGCAGGTTGGGATCAGAGTGGAGAAACATAAACAATCTGGGATCAGAGTGGAGAAACATAAAACAGGTTGGGATCAGAGTGGAGAAGATTAAGCAGGTTGGGATCAGAGTGGAGAAACATAAATTAGGTTGGGATCAGAGTGGAGAAGCATAAAGCAGGTTGGGATCAGAGTGGAGAAGCATAAAGCAGGTTGGGATCAGAGTGGAGAAACATAAACAATCTGGGATCAGAGTGGAGAAAGATTAAGCAGGTTGGGATCAGAGTGGAGAAGCAGAAAGCAGGTTGGGATCAGAGTGGAGAAGCATAAACAATCTGGGATCAGAGTGGACAAACATAAACAATCTGGGATCAGAGTGGAGAAACATAAAACAGGTTGGGATCAGACTGGAAAACATAAAACAGGCTGGGATGAGAGTGGAGAAACATAAAACAGGCTGGGATCAGAGTGGAGAAACATAAAAAAGGCTGGGATCAGAGTGGAGAAACGGAAAACAGGCTTGGATCAGAGTGGAGAAACATAAAACAGGGTGGGATCAGAGTGGAGAAACATAAAAAAGGCTGGGATCAGAGTGGTGAAACAGAAAACAGGCTGGGATCAGAGTGGAGAAACATAAAACAGGCCGGGATCAGAGTGGAGAAACATAAAACAGGCTGGGATCAGAGTGGAGAAACATAAAACAGGTTGGGATCAGAGTGGAGAAACATAAAACAGGCTGCGATCAGAGTGGAGAAACATAAAACAGGCTGGGATCAGAGTGGAGAAACATAAAACAGGCTGGGATCAGAGTGGAGAAACATAAAACAGGCTGCGATCAGAGTGGAGAAACATAAAACAGGCTGGGATCAGAGTGGAGAAACATAAAACAGGCTGGGATCAGAGTGGAGAAACATAAAACAGGTTGGGGTCAGAGTGGAGAAACATAAAACAGGCTGGGATCAGAGTGGAGAAACAGAAAACAGGCTGGGATCAGAGTAGAGAAGCATAAAGCAGGTTGGGATCAGAGTGGAGAAACATAAAAAAGGCTGGGATCAGAGTGGAGAAACAGAAAACAGGCTGGGATCAGAGTAGAGAAACATAAATTAGGTTGGGATCAGAGTGGAGAAAGATTAAGCAGGTTGGGATCAGAGTGGAGAAACATAAACAATCTGGGATCAGAGTGGAGAAACATAAAACAGGTTGGGATCAGAGTGGAGAAGATTAAGCAGGTTGGGATCAGAGTGGAGAAACATAAATTAGGTTGGGATCAGAGTGGAGAAGCATAAAGCAGGTTGGGATCAGAGTGGAGAAGCATAAAGCAGGTTGGGATCAGAGTGGAGAAACATAAACAATCTGGGATCAGAGTGGAGAAAGATTAAGCAGGTTGGGATCAGAGTGGAGAAGCAGAAAGCAGGTTGGGATCAGAGTGGAGAAGCATAAACAATCTGGGATCAGAGTGGACAAACATAAACAATCTGGGATCAGAGTGGAGAAACATAAAACAGGTTGGGATCAGACTGGAAAACATAAAACAGGCTGGGATGAGAGTGGAGAAACATAAAACAGGCTGGGATCAGAGTGGAGAAACATAAAAAAGGCTGGGATCAGAGTGGAGAAACGGAAAACAGGCTTGGATCAGAGTGGAGAAACATAAAACAGGGTGGGATCAGAGTGGAGAAACATAAAAAAGGCTGGGATCAGAGTGGAGAAACAGAAAACAGGCTGGGATCAGAGTGGAGAAACATAAAACAGGCCGGGATCAGAGTGGAGAAACATAAAACAGGCTGGGATCAGAGTGGAGAAACATAAAACAGGTTGGGATCAGAGTGGAGAAACATAAAACTGGCCGGGATCAGAGTGGAGAAACATAAAACAGGTTGGGATCAGAGTGGAGAAACATAAAACAGGTTGGGATCAGAGTGGAGATACATAAAAAATGCCGGGATCAGAGTGGAGAAACATAAAACAGGTTGGGATCAGAGTGGAGAAACATAAAACAGGCTGGGATCAGAATGGAGAAACATAAAACAGGCTGGGATCAGAGTGGAGAAACAGAAAACAGGCTGGGATCAGAGTGGAGAAACATAAAACAGGCTGGGATCAGAGTGGAGAAACATAAAACAGGCTGGGATCAGAGTGGAGAAACATAAAACAGGCTGGGATCAGAGTGGAGAAACAGAAAACAGGCTGGGATCAGAGTGGAGAAAGATTAAGCAGGTTGGGATCAGAGTGGAGAAGCATAAAGCAGGTTGGGATCAGAGTGGAGAAACATAAACAATCTGGGATCAGAGTGGAGAAAGATTAAGCAGGTTGGGATCAGAGTGGAGAAGCATAAAGCAGGTTGGGATCAGAGTGGAGAAACATAAAAAAGGATGGGATCAGAGTGGAGAAACATAAATTAGGTTGGGATCAGAGTGGAGAAAGATTAAGCAGGTTGGGATCAGAGTGGAGAAACATAAACAATCTGGGATCAGAGTGGAGAAACATAAAACAGGTTGGGCTCAGAGTGGAGAAACATGGAGCAGGTTGGGATCAGAATGGAGAAACATAAAGTAGGTTGGCATCAGAGCGGAGAAACATAAACAATCAGGGATCAGATTGGAGAAACATAAAACAGGTTGGGATCAGGGTGGTGAAACATAAAAAAGGTTGGGATCAGAGCGGAGAAACATAAAACATTCCGGGATCAGAGTGGAGAAACATAAAGTAGGTTGGGATCAGAGTGGAGAAACATAAAACAGGTAGGGATCAGAGTGGAGAAACATAAAACAGGTAGGGATCAGAGTGGAGAAAGATTAAGCAGGTTGGGATCAGAGTGGAGAAAGATTAACAGGTTGGGATCAGAGTGGGGAAACATAAACAATCTGGGATCAAGAGTGGAGACACATAAAGTAGGTTGGGATCAGAGTGGAGAAAGATGAAATTGGCTGGGATCAGAGAGGAGAAACATGGAGCAGGATGGGATCAGTGCGGAGAAACATAAAGCAGGTTGGGATCAGAGTGGAGAAACATGAAACAGGTTGGGATCAGAGTGGAGAAACATAAAACAGGCTGGGATCAGAATGGAGAAACATAAAACAGGCTGGGATCAGAGTGGAGAAACATAAAAGAGGCTGGGATCAGAGTGGAGAAACATAAAAGAGGCTGGGATCAGAGTGGAGAAACATAAAACAGGCTGGGATCAGAGTGGAGAAACATAAAACAGGCTGGGATCAGAGTGGAGAAACATAAAACAGGCTGGGATCAGAGTGGAGAAACAGAAAACAGGCTGGGATCAGAGTGGAGAAAGATTAAGCAGGTTGGGATCAGAGTGGAGAAGCATAAAGCAGGTTGGGATCAGAGTGGAGAAACATAAACAATCTGGGATCAGAGTGGAGAAAGATTAAGCAGGTTGGGATCAGAGTGGAGAAGCATAAAGCAGGTTGGGATCAGAGTGGAGAAACATAAAAAAGGATGGGATCAGAGTGGAGAAACATAAATTAGGTTGGGATCAGAGTGGAGAAAGATTAAGCAGGTTGGGATCAGAGTGGAGAAACATAAACAATCTGGGATCAGAGTGGAGAAACATAAAACAGGTTGGGCTCAGAGTGGAGAAACATGGAGCAGGTTGGGATCAGAATGGAGAAACATAAAGTAGGTTGGCATCAGAGCGGAGAAACATAAACAATCAGGGATCAGATTGGAGAAACATAAAACAGGTTGGGATCAGGGTGGTGAAACATAAAAAAGGTTGGGATCAGAGCGGAGAAACATAAAACATTCCGGGATCAGAGTGGAGAAACATAAAGTAGGTTGGGATCAGAGTGGAGAAACATAAAACAGGTAGGGATCAGAGTGGAGAAACATAAAACAGGTAGGGATCAGAGTGGAGAAAGATTAAGCAGGTTGGGATCAGAGTGGAGAAAGATTAACAGGTTGGGATCAGAGTGGAGAAACATAAACAATCTGGGATCAAGAGTGGAGACACATAAAGTAGGTTGGGATCAGAGTGGAGAAAGATGAAATTGGCTGGGATCAGAGAGGAGAAACATGGAGCAGGATGGGATCAGTGCGGAGAAACATAAAGCAGGTTGGGATCAGAGTGGAGAAACATGAAACAGGTTGGGATCAGAGTGGAGAAACATAAAACAGGTTGGGATCAGAGGGGAGAAACATAAAACAGGTTGGGATCGGAGGGGAGTAACATAAAACAGGTTGGGATCGGAGGGGAGAAACATTAAAGAGGCTGGGATCAGAGGGCAGAAGCATAAAACAGGTTGGGATCAGAGTGGAGTAACATGGAGCATGTTGGGATAAGAGTGGAGAAACATAAAGCAGGTTGGGATCAGAGTTGAGAAACATCAAACTGGCTGGGATCAGACTGGAAAACAGACAGCAGGCTGGGATCAGAGTGGAGAAACATCAAACAGGCTGGGATCAGACTGGAAAACATACAGCAGGCTGGGATCAGAGTGGAGAAACAGGGAGCAGGTTGGGATCAGAGAGGAAAACATAAAACAGGCTGGGATCAGAGTGGAGAAACATAAAACAGGCTGGGATCAGAGTGGAGAAACATAAAACAGGTTGGGATCAGAGTGGAGAAACATAAAACAGGTTGGGATCAGAGTGGAGAAACATAAAAAATGCCGGGATCAGAGTGGAGAAACATAAAACAGGTTGGGATCAGAGTGGAGAAACATAAAAAAGGCTGGGATCAGAGTGGAGAAACAGAAAACAGGCTGGGATCAGAGTAGAGAAACATAAATTAGGTTGTGATCAGAGTGGAGAAAGATTAAGCAGGTTGGGATCAGAGTGGAGAAACATAAACAATCTGGGATCAGAGTGGAGAAACATAAAACAGGTTGGGATCAGAGTGGAGAAGATTAAGCAGGTTGGGATCAGAGTGGAGAAACATAAATTAGGTTGGGATCAGAGTGGAGAAAGATTAAGCAGGTTGGGATCAGAGTGGAGAAGCAAAAAGCAGGTTGGGATCAGAGTGGAGAAACATAAACAATCTGGGATCAGAGTGGAGAAAGATTAAGCAGGTTGGGATCAGAGTGGAGATGCATAAAGCAGGTTGGGATCAGAGTGGAGAAGCGTAAAGCAGGTTGGGATCAGAGTGGAGAAACATAAACAATCTGGGATCAGAGTGGACAAACATAAACAATCTGGGATCAGAGTGGAGAAACATAAAACAGGTTGGGATCAGACTGGAAAACATAAAACAGGCTGGGATGAGAGTGGAGAAACATAAAACAGGCTGGGATCAGAGTGGAGAAACACTAAAAAAGGCTGGGATCAGAGTGGAGAAACAGAAAACAGGCTTGGATCAGAGTGGAGAAACATAAAACAGGGTGGGATCAGAGTGGAGAAACATAAAAAAGACTGGGATCAGAGTGGAGAAACAGAAAACAGGCTGGGATCAGAGTGGAGAAACATAAAACAGGCCGGGATCAGAGTGGAGAAACATAAAACAGGCTGGGATCAGAGTGGAGAAACCTAAAACAGGTTGGGATCAGAGTGGAGAAACATAAAACTGGCCGGGATCAGAGTGGAGAAACATAAAACAGGTTGGGATCAGAGTGGAGAAACATAAAACAGGTTGGGATCAGAGTGGAGATACATAAAAAATGCCGGGATCAGAGTGGAGAAACATAAAACAGGTTGGGATCAGAGTGGAGAAACATAAAACAGGCTGGGATCAGAATGGAGAAACATAAAACAGGCTGGGATCAGAGTGGAGAAACATAAAACAGGCTGCGATCAGAGTGGAGAAACATAAAACAGGCTGGGATCAGAGTGGAGAAACATAAAACAGGCTGGGATCAGAGTGGAGAAACATAAAACAGGCTGGGATCAGAGTGGAGAAACAGAAAACAGGCTGGGATCAGAGTGGAGAAAGATTAAGCAGGTTGGGATCAGAGTGGAGAAGCATAAAGCAGGTTGGGATCAGAGTGGAGAAACATAAAACAGGCTGGGATCAGAATGGAGAAACATAAAACAGGCTGGGATCAGAGTGGAGAAACATAAAACAGGCTGCGATCAGAGTGGAGAAACATAAAACAGGCTGGGATCAGAGTGGAGAAACATAAAACAGGCTGGGATCAGAGTGGAGAAACATAAAACAGGCTGGGATCAGAGTGGAGAAACATAAATTAGGTTGGGATCAGAGTGGAGAAAGATCAAGCAGGTTGGGATCAGAGTGGAGAAACATAAACAATCTGGGATCAGAGTGGAGAAACATAAAACAGGTTGGGCTCAGAGTGGAGAAACATGGAGCAGGTTGGGATCAGAATGGAGAAACATAAAGTAGGTTGGCATCAGAGCGGAGAAACATCAACAATCAGGGATCAGATTGGAGAAACATAAAACAGGTTGGGATCAGGGTGGTGAAACATAAAAAAGGTTGGGATCAGAGCGGAGAAACATAAAACATTCCGGGATCAGAGTGGAGAAACATAAAGTAGGTTGGGATCAGAGTGGAGAAACATAAAACAGGTAGGGATCAGAGTGGAGAAACATAAAACAGGTAGGGATCAGAGTGGAGAAAGATTAAGCAGGTTGGGATCAGAGTGGAGAAGCATAAACAATCTGGGATCAAGAGTGGAGACACATAAAGTAGGTTGGGATCAGAGTGGAGAAAGATGAAATTGGCTGGGATCAGAGAGGAGAAACATGGAGCAGGATGGGATCAGTGCGGAGAAACATAAAGCAGGTTGGGATCAGAGTGGAGAAACATGAAACAGGTTGGGATCAGAGTGGAGAAACATAAAACAGGTTGGGATCAGAGGGGAGAAACATAAAACAGGTTGGGATCGGAGGGGAGTAACATAAAACAGGTTGGGATCGGAGGGGAGAAACATTAAAGAGGCTGGGATCAGAGGGCAGAAGCATAAAACAGGTTGGGATCAGAGTGGAGTAACATGGAGCATGTTGGGATAAGAGTGGAGAAACATAAAGCAGGTTGGGATCAGAGTTGAGAAACATCAAAATGGCTGGGATCAGACTGGAAAACAGACAGCAGGCTGGGATCAGAGTGGAGAAACATCAAACAGGCTGGGATCAGACTGGAAAACATACAGCAGGCTGGGATCAGAGTGGAGAAACAGGGAGCAGGTTGGGATCAGAGAGGAAAACATAAAACAGGCTGGGATCAGAGTGGAGAAACATAAAACAGGCTGGGATCAGAGTGGAGAAACATAAAACAGGTTGGGATCAGAGTGGAGAAACATAAAACAGGTTGGGATCAGAGTGGAGAAACATAAAACTGGCCGGGATCAGAGTGGAGAAACATAAAACAGGTTGGGATCAGAGTGGAGAAACATAAAACAGGTTGGGATCAGAGTGGAGAAACATACAAAATGCCGGGATCAGAGTGGAGAAACATAAAACAGGTTGGGATCAGAGTGGAGAAAGATTAAGCAGGTGAGGATCAGAGTGGAGAAGCATAAAGCAGGTTGGGATCAGAGTGGAGAAGAATAAAGCAGGTTGGGATCAGAGTGGACAAACATAAACAATCTGGGATCAGAGTGGAGAAACAGAAAACAGGCTGGGATCAGAGTGGAGAAAGATTAAGCAGGTGAGGATCAGAGTGGAGAAGCATAAAGCAGGTTGGGATCAGAGTGGAGAAGCATAAAGCAGGTTGGGATCAGAGTGGAGAAACATAAACAATCTGGGATCAGAGTGGAGAAAGATTAAGCAGGTTGGGATCAGAGTGGAGAAGCATAAAGCAGGTTGGGATCAGAGTGGAGAAACATAAACAATCTGGGATCAGAGTGGAGAAACATAAAACAGCTTAGGATCAGGGAGGAAAACATAAAACACGCTGGGAGCAGATTGGAAAACATAAAGCAGGCTGGGATCAGAGTGGAGAAACATGGAGCAGGTTGGGATCAGAATGGAGAAACATAAAACAGGTTGGGATCAGAGTGGAGAAACATAAAACAGGCTGGGAACAGAGTGGAGAAACATAAAAAAGGTTGGGATCAGAGCGGAGAAACATAAAACATTCCGGAATCAGACTGGAGAAACATAAAGTAGGTTGGGATCAGAGTGGAGAAACATAAAACAGGTAGGGATCAGAGTGGAGAAACATAAAACAGGTAGGGATCAGAGTGGAGAAAGATTAAGCAGGTTGGGATCAGAGAGGAAAACATAAAACACGCTGGGATCAGACTGGAGAAAAATAAAGCAGGCTGGGATCAGACTGGAGAAAAATAAAACAGGTTGGGATCAGACTGGAGAAACATAAAACAAGCTGGGATCAGAGTGCAGAAATATAAAACAGGCTGGAAATGGAGGGGAGAAACATAAAACAGGCTGGGATCAAAGGGCAGAAACATATAACAGGTTGGGATCAGAGTGGAGAAACATAAAACAGGTTGGGATCAGGGTGGAGAAACATGGAGCAGGTTGGGATAAGAGTGGAGAAACATAAAACAGGTTGGGATCAGGGTGGAGAAACATGGAGTATGTTGGGATAAGAGTGGAGAAACATAAATCAGGTTGGGATCAGAGTTGAGAAACATCAAACAGGCTGGGATCAGACTGGAAAACATACAGCAGGCTGGGATCAGAGTGGAGAAACATCAAACAGGCTGGGATCAGACTGGAAAACATACAGCAGGCTGGGATCAGAGTGGAGAAACAGGGAGCAGGTTGGGATCAGAAAGGAAAACATAAAACAGGCTGGGATCAGAGTGGAGAAACATAAAACAGGCTGGGATCAGAGTGGAGAAACATAAAACAGGTTGGGATCAGAGTGGAGAAAGATTAAGCAGGTTGGGATCAGAGTGGAGAAGCATAAACAATCTGGGATCAGAGTGGAGAAACATAAACAATCTGGGATCAGAGTGGAGAAACATAAAACAGGTTGGGATCAGACTGGAAAACATAAAAGAGGCTGGGATGAGAGTGGAGAAACATAAAACAGGCTGGGATCAGAGTGGAGAAACATAAAAAAGGCTGGGATCAGAGTGGAGAAACAGAAAACAGGCTGGGATCAGAGTGGAGAAACATAAAACAGGCTGGGATCAGAGTGGAGAAACATAAAACAGGCTGGGATCAGAGGGGAGAAACAGAAAACAGGCTGGGATCAGAGTGGAAAAACAGAAAACAGGCCGGGATCAGAGTGGAGAAACATAAAACAGGCTGGGATCAGAGTGGAGAAAAATAAAACAGGTTGGGATCAGAGTGGAGAAACATAAAACTGGCCGGGATCAGAGTGGAGAAACATAAAACAGATTGGGATCAGAGTGGAGAAACATAAAACAGGTTGGGATCAGAGTGGAGAAACATAAAAAATGCCGGGATCAGAGTGGAGAAACATAAAACAGGTTGGGATCAGAGTGGAGAAACATAAAACAGGCTGGGATCAGAGTGGAGAATCATAAAACAGGCTGGGATCAGAGTGGGGAAACATAAAAGAGGCTGGGATCAGAGTGGAGAAACATAAAACAGGCTGGGATCAGAGTGGAGAAACATAAAACAGGCTGGGATCAGAGTGGAGAAACATAAAACAGGTTGGGATCAGAGTGGAGAAACATAAAACAGGCTGGGATCAGAGTGGAGAAACAGAAAACAGGCTGGGATCAGAGTGGAGAAAGATTAAGCAGGTTGGGATCAGAGTGGAGAAGCATAAAGCAGGTTGGGATCAGATTGGAGAAGCATAAAGCAGGTTGGGATCAGAGTGGAGAAACATAAACAATCTGGGATCAGAGTGGAGAAAGATTAAGCAGGTTGGGATCAGAGTGGAGAAGCATAAAGCAGGTTGGGATCAGAGTGGAGAAAGATTAAGCAGGTTGAGGTCAGAGTGGAGAAGCAAAAAGCAGGTTGGGATCAGAGTGGAGAAACATAAACAATCTGGGATCAGAGTGGAGAAAGATTAAGCAGGTTGGGATCAGAGTGGAGAAGCATAAAGCAGGTTGGGATCAGAGTGGAGAAGCATAAAGCAGGTTGGGATCAGAGTGGAGAAACATAAACAATCTGGGATCAGAGTGGAGAAAGATTAAGCAGGTTGGGATCAGAGTGGAGAAGCATAAAGCAGGTTGGGATCAGAGTGGAGAAACATAAACAATCTGGGATCAGAGTGGGGAAACATAAAAGAGGCTGGGATCAGAGTGGAGAAACATAAAACAGGCTGGGATCAGAGTGGAGAAACATAAAACAGGCTGGGATCAGAGTGGAGAAACATAAAACAGGTTGGGATCAGAGTGGAGAAACATAAAACAGGCTGGGATCAGAGTGGAGAAACAGAAAACAGGCTGGGATCAGAGTGGAGAAAGATTAAGCAGGTTGGGATCAGAGTGGAGAAGCATAAAGCAGCATGGGATCAGAGTGGAGAAAGATTAAGCAGGTTGGGATCAGAGTGGAGAAGCAAAAAGCAGGTTGGGATCAGAGTGGAGAAACATAAACAATCTGGGATCAGAATGGAGAAAGATTAAGCAGGTTGGGATCAGAGTGGAGAAGCATAAAGCAGGTTGGGATCAGAGTGGAGAAGCATAAAGCAGGTTGGGATCAGAGTGGAGAAACATAAACAATCTGGGATCAGAGTGGAGAAAGATTAAGCAGGTTGGGATCAGAGTGGAGAAGCATAAAGCAGGTTGGGATCAGAAAGGAGAAACATAAACAATCTGGGATCAGAGTGGAGAAACATAAAACAGGTTGGGATCAGGGAGGAAAACATAAAACACGCTGGGATCAGATTCGAAAACATAAAGCAGGCTGGGATCAGAGTGGAGAAACATGGAGCAGGTTGGGATCAGAATGGAGAAACATAAAGTAGGTTGGGATCAGAGCGGAGAAACATAAACAATCTGGGATCAGAGTGGAGAAACATAAAACAGGTTGGGATCAGGGTGGTGAAACATAAAACCGATTGGGATCAGAGTGGAGAAACATAAAACAGGCTGGGAACAGAGTGGAGAAACATAAAAAAGGTTGGGATCAGAGTGGAGAAAGATTAAGCAGGTTGGGATCAGAGTGGAGAAACATAAAAAAGGCTGGGATCAGAGTGGAGAAACAGAAAACAGGCTGGGATCAGAGTGGAGAACCATAAATTAGGTTGGGATCAGAGTGGAGAAAGATTAAGCAGGTTGGGATCAGAGTGGAGAAACATAAACAATCTGGGATCAGAGTGGAGAAACAGAAAAAAGGTTGGGATCAGAGTGGAGAAAGATTAAGCAGGTTGGGATCAGAGTGGAGAAACATAAATTAGGTTGGGATCAGAGTGGAGAATGATTAAGCAGGTTGGGATCTGAGTGGAGAAGCAAAAAGCAGGTTGGGATCAGAGTGGAGAAACATAAACAATCTGGGATCAGAGTGGAGAAAGATTAAGCAGGTGAGGATCAGAGTGGAGAAGCATAAAGCAGGTTGGGATCAGAGTGGAGAAGCATAAAGCAGGTTGGGATCAGAGTGGAGAAACATAAACAATCTGGGATCAGAGTGGAGAAAGATTAAGCAGGTTGGGATCAGAGTGGAGAAGCATAAAGCAGGTTGGGATCAGAGTGGAGAAACATAAACAATCTGGGATCAGAGTGGAGAAACATAAAACAGCTTAGGATCAGGGAGGAAAACATAAAACACGCTGGGAGCAGATTGGAAAACATAAAGCAGGCTGGGATCAGAGTGGAGAAACATGGAGCAGGTTGGGATCAGAATGGAGAAACATAAAACAGGTTGGGATCAGAGTGGAGAAACATAAAACAGGCTGGGAACAGAGTGGAGAAACATAAAAAAGGTTGGGATCAGAGCGGAGAAACATAAAACATTCCGGAATCAGACTGGAGAAACATAAAGTAGGTTGGGATCAGAGTGGAGAAACATAAAACAGGTAGGGATCAGAGTGGAGAAACATAAAACAGGTAGGGATCAGAGTGGAGAAAGATTAAGCAGGTTGGGATCAGAGAGGAAAACATAAAACACGCTGGGATCAGACTGGAGAAAAATAAAGCAGGCTGGGATCAGACTGGAGAAAAATAAAACAGGTTGGGATCAGACTGGAGAAACATAAAACAAGCTGGGATCAGAGTGCAGAAATATAAAACAGGCTGGAAATGGAGGGGAGAAACATAAAACAGGCTGGGATCAAAGGGCAGAAACATATAACAGGTTGGGATCAGAGTGGAGAAACATAAAACAGGTTGGGATCAGGGTGGAGAAACATGGAGCAGGTTGGGATAAGAGTGGAGAAACATAAAACAGGTTGGGATCAGGGTGGAGAAACATGGAGTATGTTGGGATAAGAGTGGAGAAACATAAATCAGGTTGGGATCAGAGTTGAGAAACATCAAACAGGCTGGGATCAGACTGGAAAACATACAGCAGGCTGGGATCAGAGTGGAGAAACATCAAACAGGCTGGGATCAGACTGGAAAACATACAGCAGGCTGGGATCAGAGTGGAGAAACAGGGAGCAGGTTGGGATCAGAAAGGAAAACATAAAACAGGCTGGGATCAGAGTGGAGAAACATAAAACAGGCTGGGATCAGAGTGGAGAAACATAAAACAGGTTGGGATCAGAGTGGAGAAAGATTAAGCAGGTTGGGATCAGAGTGGAGAAGCATAAACAATCTGGGATCAGAGTGGAGAAACATAAACAATCTGGGATCAGAGTGGAGAAACATAAAACAGGTTGGGATCAGACTGGAAAACATAAAAGAGGCTGGGATGAGAGTGGAGAAACATAAAACAGGCTGGGATCAGAGTGGAGAAACATAAAAAAGGCTGGGATCAGAGTGGAGAAACAGAAAACAGGCTGGGATCAGAGTGGAGAAACATAAAACAGGCTGGGATCAGAGTGGAGAAACATAAAACAGGCTGGGATCAGAGTGGAGAAACAGAAAACAGGCTGGGATCAGAGTGGAAAAACAGAAAACAGGCCGGGATCAGAGTGGAGAAACATAAAACAGGCTGGGATCAGAGTGGAGAAAAATAAAACAGGTTGGGATCAGAGTGGAGAAACATAAAACTGGCCGGGATCAGAGTGGAGAAACATAAAACAGGTTGGGATCAGAGTGGAGAAACATAAAACAGGTTGGGATCAGAGTGGAGAAACATAAAAAATGCCGGGATCAGAGTGGAGAAACATAAAACAGGTTGGGATCAGAGTGGAGAAACATAAAACAGGCTGGGATCAGAGTGGAGAATCATAAAACAGGCTGGGATCAGAGTGGGGAAACATAAAAGAGGCTGGGATCAGAGTGGAGAAACATAAAACAGGCTGGGATCAGAGTGGAGAAACATAAAACAGGCTGGGATCAGAGTGGAGAAACATAAAACAGGTTGGGATCAGAGTGGAGAAACATAAAACAGGCTGGGATCAGAGTGGAGAAACAGAAAACAGGCTGGGATCAGAGTGGAGAAAGATTAAGCAGGTTGGGATCAGAGTGGAGAAGCATAAAGCAGGTTGGGATCAGATTGGAGAAGCATAAAGCAGGTTGGGATCAGAGTGGAGAAACATAAACAATCTGGGATCAGAGTGGAGAAAGATTAAGCAGGTTGGGATCAGAGTGGAGAAGCATAAAGCAGGTTGGGATCAGAGTGGAGAAAGATTAAGCAGGTTGGGGTCAGAGTGGAGAAGCAAAAAGCAGGTTGGGATCAGAGTGGAGAAACATAAACAATCTGGGATCAGAGTGGAGAAAGATTAAGCAGGTTGGGATCAGAGTGGAGAAGCATAAAGCAGGTTGGGATCAGAGTGGAGAAGCATAAAGCAGGTTGGGATCAGAGTGGAGAAACATAAACAATCTGGGATCAGAGTGGAGAAAGATTAAGCAGGTTGGGATCAGAGTGGAGAAGCATAAAGCAGGTTGGGATCAGAGTGGAGAAACATAAACAATCTGGGATCAGAGTGGGGAAACATAAAAGAGGCTGGGATCAGAGTGGAGAAACATAAAACAGGCTGGGATCAGAGTGGAGAAACATAAAACAGGCTGGGATCAGAGTGGAGAAACATAAAACAGGTTGGGATCAGAGTGGAGAAACATAAAACAGGCTGGGATCAGAGTGGAGAAACAGAAAACAGGCTGGGATCAGAGTGGAGAAAGATTAAGCAGGTTGGGATCAGAGTGGAGAAGCATAAAGCAGCATGGGATCAGAGTGGAGAAAGATTAAGCAGGTTGGGATCAGAGTGGAGAAGCAAAAAGCAGGTTGGGATCAGAGTGGAGAAACATAAACAATCTGGGATCAGAGTGGAGAAAGATTAAGCAGGTTGGGATCAGAGTGGAGAAGCATAAAGCAGGTTGGGATCAGAGTGGAGAAGCATAAAGCAGGTTGGGATCAGAGTGGAGAAACATAAACAATCTGGGATCAGAGTGGAGAAAGATTAAGCAGGTTGGGATCAGAGTGGAGAAGCATAAAGCAGGTTGGGATCAGAAAGGAGAAACATAAACAATCTGGGATCAGAGTGGAGAAACATAAAACAGGTTGGGATCAGGGAGGAAAACATAAAACACGCTGGGATCAGATTCGAAAACATAAAGCAGGCTGGGATCAGAGTGGAGAAACATGGAGCAGGTTGGGATCAGAATGGAGAAACATAAAGTAGGTTGGGATCAGAGCGGAGAAACATAAACAATCTGGGATCAGAGTGGAGAAACATAAAACAGGTTGGGATCAGGGTGGTGAAACATAAAACAGATTGGGATCAGAGTGGAGAAACATAAAACAGGCTGGGAACAGAGTGGAGAAACATAAAAAAGGTTGGGATCAGAGCGGAGAAACATGGAGCAGGTTGGGATCAGAATGGAGAAACATAAAGTAGGTTGGGATCAGAGCGGAGAAACATAAACAATTTGGGATCAGAGTGGAGAAACATAAAACAGGTTGGGATCAGGGTGGTGAAACATAAAACAGATTGGGATCAGAGTGGAGAAACATAAAACAGGCTGGGAACAGAGTGGAGAAACATAAAAAAGGTTGGGATCAGAGCGGAGAAACATAAAACATTCCAGGATCAGAGTGGAGAAACATAAAACAGGCTGGGATTAGAGTGGAGAAACAGAAAACAGGCTGGGATCAGAGTGGAGAAAGATTAAGCAGGTTGGGATCAGAGTGGAGAAACATAAAAAAGGCTGGGATCAGAGTGGAGAAACAGAAAACAGGCTGGGATCAGAGTGGAGAACCATAAATTAGGTTGGGATCAGAGTGGAGAAAGATTAAGCAGGTTGGGATCAGAGTGGAGAAACATAAATTAGGTTGGGATCAGAGTGGAGAATGATTAAGCAGGTTGGGATCTGAGTGGAGAAGCAAAAAGCAGGTTGGGATCAGAGTGGAGAAACATAAACAATCTGGGATCAGAGTGGAGAAAGATTAAGCAGGTGAGGATCAGAGTGGAGAAGCATAAAGCAGGTTGGGATCAGAGTGGAGAAGCATAAAGCAGGTTGGGATCAGAGTGGAGAAACATAAACAATCTGGGATCAGAGTGGAGAAAGATTAAGCAGGTTGGGATCAGAGTGGAGAAGCATAAAGCAGGTTGGGATCAGAGTGGAGAAACATAAACAATCTGGGATCAGAGTGGAGAAACATAAAACAGCTTAGGATCAGGGAGGAAAACATAAAACACGCTGGGAGCAGATTGGAAAACATAAAGCAGGCTGGGATCAGAGTGGAGAAACATGGAGCAGGTTGGGATCAGAATGGAGAAACATAAAACAGGTTGGGATCAGAGTGGAGAAACATAAAACAGGCTGGGAACAGAGTGGAGAAACATAAAAAAGGTTGGGATCAGAGCGGAGAAACATAAAACATTCCTGGATCAGACTGGAGAAACATAAAGTAGGTTGGGATCAGAGTGGAGAAACATAAAACAGGTAGGGATCAGAGTGGAGAAACATAAAACAGGTAGGGATCAGAGTGGAGAAAGATTAAGCAGGTTGGGATCAGAGAGGAAAACATAAAACACGCTGGGATCAGACTGGAGAAAAATAAAGCAGGCTGGGATCAGACTGGAGAAAAATAAAACAGGTTGGGATCAGACTGGAGAAACATAAAACAAGCTGGGATCAGAGTGCAGAAATATAAAACAGGCTGGAAATGGAGGGGAGAAACATAAAACAGGCTGGGATCAAAGGGCAGAAACATATAACAGGTTGGGATCAGAGTGGAGAAACATAAAACAGGTTGGGATCAGGGTGGAGAAACATGGAGCAGGTTGGGATAAGAGTGGAGAAACATAAAACAGGTTGGGATCAGGGTGGAGAAACATGGAGTATGTTGGGATAAGAGTGGAGAAACATAAATCAGGTTGGGATCAGAGTTGAGAAACATCAAACAGGCTGGGATCAGACTGGAAAACATACAGCAGGCTGGGATCAGAGTGGAGAAACATCAAACAGGCTGGGATCAGACTGGAAAACATACAGCAGGCTGGGATCAGAGTGGAGAAACAGGGAGCAGGTTGGGATCAGAAAGGAAAACATAAAACAGGCTGGGATCAGAGTGGAGAAACATAAAACAGGCTGGGATCAGAGTGGAGAAACATAAAACAGGTTGGGATCAGAGTGGAGAAAGATTAAGCAGGTTGGGATCAGAGTGGAGAAGCATAAACAATCTGGGATCAGAGTGGAGAAACATAAACAATCTGGGATCAGAGTGGAGAAACATAAAACAGGTTGGGATCAGACTGGAAAACATAAAAGAGGCTGGGATGAGAGTGGAGAAACATAAAACAGGCTGGGATCAGAGTGGAGAAACATAAAAAAGGCTGGGATCAGAGTGGAGAAACAGAAAACAGGCTGGGATCAGAGTGGAGAAACATAAAACAGGCCGGGATCAGAGTGGAGAAACATAAAACAGGCTGGGATCAGAGTGGAGAAACAGAAAACAGGCTGGGATCAGAGTGGAGAAACAGAAAACAGGCCGGGATCAGAGTGGAGAAACATAAAACAGGCTGGGATCAGAGTGGAGAAAAATAAAACAGGTTGGGATCAGAGTGGAGAAACATAAAACTGGCCGGGATCAGAGTGGAGAAACATAAAACAGGTTGGGATCAGAGTGGAGAAACATAAAACAGGTTGGGATCAGAGTGGAGAAACATAAAAAATGCCGGGATCAGAGTGGAGAAACATAAAACAGGTTGGGATCAGAGTGGAGAAACATAAAACAGGCTGGGATCAGAGTGGAGAATCATAAAACAGGCTGGGATCAGAGTGGGGAAACATAAAAGAGGCTGGGATCAGAGTGGAGAAACATAAAACAGGCTGGGATCAGAGTGGAGAAACATAAAACAGGCTGGGATCAGAGTGGAGAAACATAAAACAGGTTGGGATCAGAGTGGAGAAACATAAAACAGGCTGGGATCAGAGTGGAGAAACAGAAAACAGGCTGGGATCAGAGTGGAGAAAGATTAAGCAGGTTGGGATCAGAGTGGAGAAACATAAAGCAGGTTGGGATCAGATTGGAGAAGCATAAAGCAGGTTGGGATCAGAGTGGAGAAACATAAACAATCTGGGATCAGAGTGGAGAAAGATTAAGCAGGTTGGGATCAGAGTGGAGAAGCATAAAGCAGGTTGGGATCAGAGTGGAGAAAGATTAAGCAGGTTGGGGTCAGAGTGGAGAAGCAAAAAGCAGGTTGGGATCAGAGTGGAGAAACATAAACAATCTGGGATCAGAGTGGAGAAAGATTAAGCAGGTTGGGATCAGAGTGGAGAAGCATAAAGCAGGTTGGGATCAGAGTGGAGAAGCATAAAGCAGGTTGGGATCAGAGTGGAGAAACATAAACAATCTGGGATCAGAGTGGAGAAAGATTAAGCAGGTTGGGATCAGAGTGGAGAAGCATAAAGCAGGTTGGGATCAGAGTGGAGAAACATAAACAATCTGGGATCAGAGTGGAGAAACATAAAACAGGTTGGGATCAGGGAGGAAAACATAAAACACGCTGGGATCAGATTCGAAAACATAAAGCAGGCTGGGATCAGAGTGGAGAAACATGGAGCAGGTTGGGATCAGAATGGAGAAACATAAAGTAGGTTGGGATCAGAGCGGAGAAACATAAAACAGGCTGGGAACAGAGTGGAGAAACATAAATCAGGTTGGGATCAGGGTGGTGAAACATAAAACAGATTGGGATCAGAGTGGAGAAACATAAAACAGGCTGGGAACAGAGTGGAGAAACATAAAAAAGGTTGGCATCAGAGCGGAGAAACATAAAACATTCCGGGATCAGAGTGGAGAAACATAAGGTAGGTTGGGATCAGAGTGGAGAAACATAAAACAGGTAGGGATCAGAGTGGAGAAACATAAAACAGGTAGGGATCAGAGTGGAGAAAGATTAAGCAGGTTGAGATCAGAGTGGAGAAGCATAAAGCAGGTTGGGATCAGAGTGGAGAAACATAAACAATCTGGGATCAGAGTGGAGACACATAAAGTAGGTTGGGATCAGAGTGGAGAAAGATGAAATAGGCTGGGATCAGAGAGGAGAAACATGGAGCAGGATGGGATCAGTGCGGAGAAACAGAAAGCAGGTTGGGATCAGAGTGGAGAAACATGAAACAGGTTGGGATCAGAGTGGAGAAACATAAAACAGGTTGGGATCAGAGGGGAGAAACATAAAACAGGTTGGGATCAGAGTGAAGAAACATAAAACAGGTTGGGATCAGAGGGGAGTAACATAAAACAGGTTGGGATCGGAGGGGAGAAACATTAAAGAGGCTGGGATCAGAGGGCAGAAGCATAAAACAGGTTGGGATCAGAGTGGAGAAACATGGAGCATGTTGGGAGAAGAGTGGTGAAACATAAAGCAGGTTGGGATCAGAGTTGAGAAACATCAAACAGGCTGGGATCAGACTGGAAAACATACAGCAGGCTGGGATCAGAGTGGAGAAACATCAAACAGGCTGGGATCAGACTGGAAAACATACAGCAGGCTGGGATCAGAGTGGAGAAACAGGGAGCAGGTTGGGATCAGAGAGGAAAACATAAAACAGGCTGGGATCAGAGTGGAGAAACATAAAACAGGCTGGGATCAGAGTGGAGAAACATAAAACAGGTTGGGATCAGAGTGGAGAAACATAAAACAGGTTGGGATCAGAGTGGAGAAACATAAAACTGGCCGGGATCAGAGTGGAGAAACATAAAACAGGTTGGGATCAGAGTGGAGAAACATAAAACAGGTTGGGATCAGAGTGGAGAAACATAAAATAGGCTGGGATCAGAGTGGAGAAACATAAAACAGGCTGGGATCAGAGTGGAGAAACATAAAGCAGGTTGGGATCAGAGTGGAGAAACATAAAACAGGCTGGGATCAGAGTGGAGAAACATAAAACAGGCTGGGATCAGAGTGGAGAAACATAAAACAGGTTGGGATCAGTGTGGAGAAACATAAAACAGGCAGGGATCAGAGTGGAGAAACAGAAAAAAAGGCTGGGATCAGAGTGGAGAAAGATTAAGCAGGTTGGGATCAGAGTGGAGAAGCATAAAGCAGGTTGGGATCAGAGTGGAGAAGCATAAAGCAGGTTGGGATCAGAGTGGAGAAACATAAACAATCTGGGATCAGAGTGGAGAAACATAAAACAGGTTGGGATCAGGGAGGAAAACATAAAACACGCTGGGATCAGATTCGAAAACATAAAGCAGGCTGGGATCAGAGTGGAGAAACATGGAGCAGGTTGGGATCAGAATGGAGAAACATAAAGTAGGTTGGGATCAGAGCGGAGAAACATAAAACAGGCTGGGAACAGAGTGGAGAAACATAAATCAGGTTGGGATCAGGGTGGTGAAACATAAAACAGATTGGGATCAGAGTGGAGAAACATAAAACAGGCTGGGAACAGAGTGGAGAAACATAAAAAAGGTTGGCATCAGAGCGGAGAAACATAAAACATTCCGGGATCAGAGTGGAGAAACATAAGGTAGGTTGGGATCAGAGTGGAGAAACATAAAACAGGTAGGGATCAGAGTGGAGAAACATAAATTAGGTTGGGATCAGAGTGGAGAATGATTAAGCAGGTTGGGATCTGAGTGGAGAAGCAAAAAGCAGGTTGGGATCAGAGTGGAGAAACATAAACAATCTGGGATCAGAGTGGAGAAAGATTAAGCAGGTGAGGATCAGAGTGGAGAAGCATAAAGCAGGTTGGGATCAGAGTGGAGAAGCATAAAGCAGGTTGGGATCAGAGTGGAGAAACATAAACAATCTGGGATCAGAGTGGAGAAAGATTAAGCAGGTTGGGATCAGAGTGGAGAAGCATAAAGCAGGTTGGGATCAGAGTGGAGAAACATAAACAATCTGGGATCAGAGTGGAGAAACATAAAACAGCTTAGGATCAGGGAGGAAAACATAAAACACGCTGGGAGCAGATTGGAAAACATAAAGCAGGCTGGGATCAGAGTGGAGAAACATGGAGCAGGTTGGGATCAGAATGGAGAAACATAAAACAGGTTGGGATCAGAGTGGAGAAACATAAAACAGGCTGGGAACAGAGTGGAGAAACATAAAAAAGGTTGGGATCAGAGCGGAGAAACATAAAACATTCCTGGATCAGACTGGAGAAACATAAAGTAGGTTGGGATCAGAGTGGAGAAACATAAAACAGGTAGGGATCAGAGTGGAGAAACATAAAACAGGTAGGGATCAGAGTGGAGAAAGATTAAGCAGGTTGGGATCAGAGAGGAAAACATAAAACACGCTGGGATCAGACTGGAGAAAAATAAAGCAGGCTGGGATCAGACTGGAGAAAAATAAAACAGGTTGGGATCAGACTGGAGAAACATAAAACAAGCTGGGATCAGAGTGCAGAAATATAAAACAGGCTGGAAATGGAGGGGAGAAACATAAAACAGGCTGGGATCAAAGGGCAGAAACATATAACAGGTTGGGATCAGAGTGGAGAAACATAAAACAGGTTGGGATCAGGGTGGAGAAACATGGAGCAGGTTGGGATAAGAGTGGAGAAACATAAAACAGGTTGGGATCAGGGTGGAGAAACATGGAGTATGTTGGGATAAGAGTGGAGAAACATAAATCAGGTTGGGATCAGAGTTGAGAAACATCAAACAGGCTGGGATCAGACTGGAAAACATACAGCAGGCTGGGATCAGAGTGGAGAAACATCAAACAGGCTGGGATCAGACTGGAAAACATACAGCAGGCTGGGATCAGAGTGGAGAAACAGGGAGCAGGTTGGGATCAGAAAGGAAAACATAAAACAGGCTGGGATCAGAGTGGAGAAACATAAAACAGGCTGGGATCAGAGTGGAGAAACATAAAACAGGTTGGGATCAGAGTGGAGAAAGATTAAGCAGGTTGGGATCAGAGTGGAGAAGCATAAACAATCTGGGATCAGAGTGGAGAAACATAAACAATCTGGGATCAGAGTGGAGAAACATAAAACAGGTTGGGATCAGACTGGAAAACATAAAAGAGGCTGGGATGAGAGTGGAGAAACATAAAACAGGCTGGGATCAGAGTGGAGAAACATAAAAAAGGCTGGGATCAGAGTGGAGAAACAGAAAACAGGCTGGGATCAGAGTGGAGAAACATAAAACAGGCCGGGATCAGAGTGGAGAAACATAAAACAGGCTGGGATCAGAGTGGAGAAACAGAAAACAGGCTGGGATCAGAGTGGAGAAACAGAAAACAGGCCGGGATCAGAGTGGAGAAACATAAAACAGGCTGGGATCAGAGTGGAGAAAAATAAAACAGGTTGGGATCAGAGTGGAGAAACATAAAACTGGCCGGGATCAGAGTGGAGAAACATAAAACAGGTTGGGATCAGAGTGGAGAAACATAAAACAGGTTGGGATCAGAGTGGAGAAACATAAAAAATGCCGGGATCAGAGTGGAGAAACATAAAACAGGTTGGGATCAGAGTGGAGAAACATAAAACAGGCTGGGATCAGAGTGGAGAATCATAAAACAGGCTGGGATCAGAGTGGGGAAACATAAAAGAGGCTGGGATCAGAGTGGAGAAACATAAAACAGGCTGGGATCAGAGTGGAGAAACATAAAACAGGCTGGGATCAGAGTGGAGAAACATAAAACAGGTTGGGATCAGAGTGGAGAAACATAAAACAGGCTGGGATCAGAGTGGAGAAACAGAAAACAGGCTGGGATCAGAGTGGAGAAAGATTAAGCAGGTTGGGATCAGAGTGGAGAAACATAAAGCAGGTTGGGATCAGATTGGAGAAGCATAAAGCAGGTTGGGATCAGAGTGGAGAAACATAAACAATCTGGGATCAGAGTGGAGAAAGATTAAGCAGGTTGGGATCAGAGTGGAGAAGCATAAAGCAGGTTGGGATCAGAGTGGAGAAAGATTAAGCAGGTTGGGGTCAGAGTGGAGAAGCAAAAAGCAGGTTGGGATCAGAGTGGAGAAACATAAACAATCTGGGATCAGAGTGGAGAAAGATTAAGCAGGTTGGGATCAGAGTGGAGAAGCATAAAGCAGGTTGGGATCAGAGTGGAGAAGCATAAAGCAGGTTGGGATCAGAGTGGAGAAACATAAACAATCTGGGATCAGAGTGGAGAAAGATTAAGCAGGTTGGGATCAGAGTGGAGAAGCATAAAGCAGGTTGGGATCAGAGTGGAGAAACATAAACAATCTGGGATCAGAGTGGAGAAACATAAAACAGGTTGGGATCAGGGAGGAAAACATAAAACACGCTGGGATCAGATTCGAAAACATAAAGCAGGCTGGGATCAGAGTGGAGAAACATGGAGCAGGTTGGGATCAGAATGGAGAAACATAAAGTAGGTTGGGATCAGAGCGGAGAAACATAAAACAGGCTGGGAACAGAGTGGAGAAACATAAATCAGGTTGGGATCAGGGTGGTGAAACATAAAACAGATTGGGATCAGAGTGGAGAAACATAAAACAGGCTGGGAACAGAGTGGAGAAACATAAAAAAGGTTGGCATCAGAGCGGAGAAACATAAAACATTCCGGGATCAGAGTGGAGAAACATAAGGTAGGTTGGGATCAGAGTGGAGAAACATAAAACAGGTAGGGATCAGAGTGGAGAAACATAAAACAGGTAGGGATCAGAGTGGAGAAAGATTAAGCAGGTTGAGATCAGAGTGGAGAAGCATAAAGCAGGTTGGGATCAGAGTGGAGAAACATAAACAATCTGGGATCAGAGTGGAGACACATAAAGTAGGTTGGGATCAGAGTGGAGAAAGATGAAATAGGCTGGGATCAGAGAGGAGAAACATGGAGCAGGATGGGATCAGTGCGGAGAAACAGAAAGCAGGTTGGGATCAGAGTGGAGAAACATGAAACAGGTTGGGATCAGAGTGGAGAAACATAAAACAGGTTGGGATCAGAGGGGAGAAACATAAAACAGGTTGGGATCAGAGTGAAGAAACATAAAACAGGTTGGGATCAGAGGGGAGTAACATAAAACAGGTTGGGATCGGAGGGGAGAAACATTAAAGAGGCTGGGATCAGAGGGCAGAAGCATAAAACAGGTTGGGATCAGAGTGGAGAAACATGGAGCATGTTGGGAGAAGAGTGGTGAAACATAAAGCAGGTTGGGATCAGAGTTGAGAAACATCAAACAGGCTGGGATCAGACTGGAAAACATACAGCAGGCTGGGATCAGAGTGGAGAAACATCAAACAGGCTGGGATCAGACTGGAAAACATACAGCAGGCTGGGATCAGAGTGGAGAAACAGGGAGCAGGTTGGGATCAGAGAGGAAAACATAAAACAGGCTGGGATCAGAGTGGAGAAACATAAAACAGGCTGGGATCAGAGTGGAGAAACATAAAACAGGTTGGGATCAGAGTGGAGAAACATAAAACAGGTTGGGATCAGAGTGGAGAAACATAAAACTGGCCGGGATCAGAGTGGAGAAACATAAAACAGGTTGGGATCAGAGTGGAGAAACATAAAACAGGTTGGGATCAGAGTGGAGAAACATAAAATAGGCTGGGATCAGAGTGGAGAAACATAAAACAGGCTGGGATCAGAGTGGAGAAACATAAAGCAGGTTGGGATCAGAGTGGAGAAACATAAAACAGGCTGGGATCAGAGTGGAGAAACATAAAACAGGCTGGGATCAGAGTGGAGAAACATAAAACAGGTTGGGATCAGTGTGGAGAAACATAAAACAGGCAGGGATCAGAGTGGAGAAACAGAAAAAAAGGCTGGGATCAGAGTGGAGAAAGATTAAGCAGGTTGGGATCAGAGTGGAGAAGCATAAAGCAGGTTGGGATCAGAGTGGAGAAGCATAAAGCAGGTTGGGATCAGAGTGGAGAAACATAAACAATCTGGGATCAGAGTGGAGAAACATAAAACAGGTTGGGATCAGGGAGGAAAACATAAAACACGCTGGGATCAGATTCGAAAACATAAAGCAGGCTGGGATCAGAGTGGAGAAACATGGAGCAGGTTGGGATCAGAATGGAGAAACATAAAGTAGGTTGGGATCAGAGCGGAGAAACATAAAACAGGCTGGGAACAGAGTGGAGAAACATAAATCAGGTTGGGATCAGGGTGGTGAAACATAAAACAGATTGGGATCAGAGTGGAGAAACATAAAACAGGCTGGGAACAGAGTGGAGAAACATAAAAAAGGTTGGCATCAGAGCGGAGAAACATAAAACATTCCGGGATCAGAGTGGAGAAACATAAGGTAGGTTGGGATCAGAGTGGAGAAACATAAAACAGGTAGGGATCAGAGTGGAGAAACATAAAACAGGTAGGGATCAGAGTGGAGAAAGATTAAGCAGGTTGGGATCAGAGTGGAGAAGCATAAAGCAGGTTGGGATCAGAGTGGAGAAACATAAACAATCTGGGATCAGAGTGGAGACACATAAAGTAGGTTGGGATCAGAGTGGAGAAAGATGAAATAGGCTGGGATCAGAGAGGAGAAACATGGAGCAGGATGGGATCAGTGCGGAGAAACAGAAAGCAGGTTGGGATCAGAGTGGAGAAACATGAAACAGGTTGGGATCAGAGGGGAGTAACATAAAACAGGTTGGGATCGGAGGGGAGAAACATTAAAGAGGCTGGGATCAGAGGGCAGAAGCATAAAACAGGTTGGGATCAGAGTGGAGAAACATGGAGCATGTTGGGATAAGAGTGGAGAAACATAAAGCAGGTTGGGATCAGAGTTGAGAAACATCAAACAGGCTGGGATCAGACTGGAAAACAGACAGCAGGCTGGGATCAGAGTGGAGAAACATCAAACAGGCTGGGATCAGACTGGAAAACATACAGCAGGCTGGGATCAGAGTGGAGAAACAGGGAGCAGGTTGGGATCAGAGAGGAAAACATAAAACAGGCTGGGATCAGAGTGGAGAAACATAAAACAGGCTGGGATCAGAGTGGAGAAACATAAAACAGGTTGGGATCAGAGTGGAGAAACATAAAACAGGTTGGGATCAGAGTGGAGAAACATAAAACTGGCCGGGATCAGAGTGGAGAAACATAAAACAGGTTGGGATCAGAGTGGAGAAACATAAAACAGGTTGGGATCAGAGTGGAGAAACATACAAAATGCCGGGATCAGAGTGGAGAAACATAAAACAGGTTGGGATCAGAGTGGAGAAACATAAAACAGGCTGGGATCAGAGTGGAGAAACATAAAACAGGCTGGGATCAGAGTGGAGAAACATAAAACAGGCTGGGATCAGAGTGGAGAAACATAAAACAGGCTGGGATCAAAGTGGAGAAACATAAAACAGGCTGGGATCAGAGTGGAGAAACATAAAACAGGTTGGGATCAGAGTGGAGAAACTTAAAACAGGCTGGGATCAGAGTGGAGAAACAGAAAACAGGCTGGGATCAGAGTGGAGAAAGATTAAGCAGGTTGGGATCAGATTGGAGAAGCATAAAGCAGGTTGGGATCAGAGTGGAGAAACATAAACAATCTGGGATCAGAGTGGAGAAACATAAAACAGGTTGGGATCAGGGAGGAAAACATAAAACACTGTGGGATCAGATTGGAAAACATCAAGCAGGCTGGGATCAGAGTGGAGAAACATGGAGCAGGTTGGGATCAGAATGGAGAAACATAAAGTAGGTTGGGATCAGAGCGGAGAAACAGAAACAATCTGGGATCAGATTGGAGAAACATAAATCAGGTTGGGATCAGGGTGGTGAAACATAAAACAGATTGGGATCAGAGTGGAGAAACATAAAACAGGCTGGGAACAGAGTGGAGAAACATAAAAAAGGTTGGCATCAGAGCGGAGAAACATAAAACATTCCGGGATCAGAGTGGAGAAACATAAGGTAGGTTGGGATCAGAGTGGAGAAACATAAAACAGGTAGGGATCAGAGTGGAGAAACATAAACAATCTGGGATCAGAGTGGAGACACATAAAGTAGGTTGGGATCAGAGTGGAGAAAGATGTAATAGGCTGGGATCAGAGAGGAGAAACATGGAGCAGGATGGGATCAGTGCGGAGAAACAGAAAGCAGGTTGGGATCAGAGTGGAGAAACATGAAACAGGTTGGGATCAGAGTGGAGAAACATAAAACAGGTTGGGATCAGAGGGGAGAAACATAAAACAGGTTGGGATCAGAGTGGAGAAACATAAAACAGGTTGGGATCAGAGGGGAGTAACATAAAACAGGTTGGGATCGGAGGGGAGAAACATTAAAGAGGCTGGGATCAGAGGGCAGAAGCATAAAACAGGCTGGGAACAGAGTGGAGAAACATAAAAAAGGTTGGCATCAGAGCGGAGAAACATAAAACATTCCGGGATCAGAGTGGAGAAACATAAGGTAGGTTGGGATCAGAGTGGAGAAACATAAAACAGGTAGGGATCAGAGTGGAGAAACATAAAACAGGTCGGGATCAGAGTGGAGAAAGATTAAGCAGGTTGGGATCAGAGTGGAGAAGCATAAAGCAGGTTGGGATCAGAGTGGAGAAACATAAACAATCTGGGATCAGAGTGGAGACACATAAAGTAGGTTGGGATCAGAGTGGAGAAAGATGAAACAGGTTGGGATCAGAGAGGAGAAACATGGAGCTGATGGGATCAGTGCGGAGAAACAGAAAGCAGGTTGGGATCAGAGTGGAGAAACATGAAACAGGTTGGGATCAGAGTGGAGAAACATAAAACAGGTTGGGATTAGAGGGGAGTAACATAAAACAGGTTGGGATCGGAGGGGAGAAACATTAAAGAGGCTGGGATCAGAGGGCAGAAGCATAAAACAGGTTGGGATCAGAGTGGAGAAACATGGAGCATGTTGGGATAAGAGTGGAGAAACATAAAGCAGGTTGGGATCAGAGTAGAGAAACATCAAACAGGCTGGGATCAGACTGGAAAACATACAGCAGGCTGGGATCAGAGTGGAGAAACATCAAACAGGCTGGGATCAGACTGGAAAACATACAGCAGGCTGGGATCAGAGTGTAGAAACAGGGAGCAGGTTGGGATCAGAGAGGAAAACATAAAACAGGCTGGGATCAGAGTGGAGAAACATAAAACAGGCTGGGATCAGAGTGGAGAAACATGAAACAGGTTGGGATCAGAGTGGAGAAACATAAAACAGGTTGGGATCAGAGTGGAGAAACTTAAAACTGGCCGGGATCAGAGTGGAGAAACATAAAACAGGTTGGGATCAGAGTGGAGAAACATAAAACAGGTTGGGATCAGAGTGGAGAAACATACAAAATGCCGGGATCTGAGTGGAGAAACATAAAACAGGTTGGGATCAGAGTGGAGAAACATAAAACAGGCTGGGATCAGAGTGGAGAAACATAAAACAGGCTGGGATCAGAGTGGAGAAACATAAAACAGGCTGGGATCAGAGTGGAGAAACATAAAACCGGCTGGGATCAGAGTGGAGAAACATAAAACAGGCTGGGATCAGAGTGGAGAAACATAAAACAGGTTGGGATCAGAGTGCAGAAACATAAAACAGGCTGGGATCAGAGTGGAGAAACAGAAAACAGGCTGGGATCAGAGTGGAGAAAGATTAAGCAGGTTGGGATCAGAGTGGAGAAGCATAAAGTAGGTTGGGATCAGATTGGAGAAGCATAAAGCAGGTTGGGATCAGAGTGGAGAAACATAAACAATCTGGGATCAGAGTGGAGAAACATAAAACAGGTTGGGATCAGGGAGGAAAACATAAAACACTGTGGGATCAGATTGGAAAACATAAAGCAGGCTGGGATCAGAGTGGAGAAACATGGAGCAGGTTGGGATCAGAATGGAGAAACATAAAGTAGGTTGGGATCAGAGCGGAGAAACAGAAACAATCTGGGATCAGATTGGAGAAACATAAATCAGGTTGGGATCAGGGTGGTGAAACATAAAACAGATTGGGATCAGAGTGGAGAAACATAAAACAGGCTGGGAACAGAGTGGAGAAACATAAAAAAGGTTGGCATCAGAGCGGAGAAACATAAAACATTCCGGGATCAGAGTGGAGAAACATAAGGTAGGTTGGGATCAGAGTGGAGAAACATAAAACAGGTAGGGATCAGAGTGGAGAAACATAAAACAGGTAGGGATCAGAGTGGAGAAAGATTAAGCAGGTTGGGATCAGAGTGGAGAAGCATAAAGCAGGTTGGGATCAGAGTGGAGAAACATAAACAATCTGGGATCAGAGTGGAGACACATAAAGTAGGTTGGGATCAGAGTGGAGAAAGATGTAATAGGCTGGGATCAGAGAGGAGAAACATGGAGCAGGATGGGATCAGTGCGGAGAAACAGAAAGCAGGTTGGGATCAGAGTGGAGAAACATGAAACAGGTTGGGATCAGAGTGGAGAAACATAAAACAGGTTGGGATCAGAGGGGAGAAACATAAAACAGGTTGGGATCAGAGTGGAGAAACATAAAACAGGTTGGGATCAGAGGGGAGTAACATAAAACAGGCTGGGATCGGAGGGGAGAAACATTAAAGAGGCTGGGATCAGAGGGCAGAAGCATAAAACAGGTTGGGATCAGAGTGGAGAAACATGGAGCATGTTGGGATCAGAGTGGAGAAACATAAAACAGGTAGGGATCAGAGTGGAGAAACATAAAACAGGCTGGGATCAGAGTGGAGAAGCATAAAGCAGGTTGGGATCAGAGTGGAGAAAGATTAAGCAGGTTGGGATCAGAGTGGAGAAGCAAAAAGCAGGTTGGGATCAGAGTGGAGAAACATAAACAATCTGGGATCAGAGTGGAGAAAGATTAAGCAGGTTGGGATCAGAGTGGAGAAGCATAAAGCAGGTTGGGATCAGAGTGGAGAAGCATAAAGCAGGTTGGGATCAGAGTGGAGAAACATAAACAATCTGGGATCAGAGTGGAGAAAGATTAAGCAGGTTGGGATCAGAGTGGAGAAGCATAAAGCAGGTTGGGATCAGAGTGGAGAAACATAAACAATCTGGGATCAGAGTGGAGAAACATAAAACAGGTTGGGATCAGGGAGGAAAACATAAAACACGCTGGGATCAGATTCGAAAACATAAAGCAGGCTGGGATCAGAGTGGAGAAACATGGAGCAGGTTGGGATCAGAATGGAGAAACATAAAGTAGGTTGGGATCAGAGCGGAGAAACATAAACAATCTGGGATCAGATTGGAGAAACATAAATCAGGTTGGGATCAGGGTGGTGAAACATAAAACAGATTGGGATCAGAGTGGAGAAACATAAAACAGGCTGGGAACAGAGTGGAGAAACATAAAAAAGGTTGGCATCAGAGCGGAGAAACATAAAACATTCTGGGATCAGAGTGGAGAAACATAAGGTAGGTTGGGATCAGAGTGGAGAAACATAAAACAGGTAGGGATCAGAGTGGAGAAACATAAGGTAGGTTGGGATCAGAGTGGAGAAACATAAAACAGGTAGGGATCAGAGTGGAGAAACATAAACAATCTGGGATCAGAGTGGAGACACATAAAGTAGGTTGGGATCAGAGTGGAGAAAGATGAAATAGGCTGGGATCAGAGAGGAGAAACATGGAGCAGGATGGGATCAGTGCGGAGAAACAGAAAGCAGGTTGGGATCAGAGTGGAGAAACATGAAACAGGTTGGGATCAGAGTGGAGAAACATAAAACAGGCTGGGATCAGAGGGCAGAAGCATAAAACAGGTTGGGATCAGAGTGGAGAAACATGGAGCATGTTGGGATAAGAGTGGAGAAACATAAAGCAGGTTGGGATCAGAGTTGAGAAACATCAAACAGGCTGGGATCAGACTGGAAAACATACAGCAGGCTGGGATCAGAGTGGAGAAACATCAAACAGGCTGGGATCAGACTGGAAAACATACAGCAGGCTGGGATCAGAGTGTAGAAACAGGGAGCAGGTTGGGATCAGAGAGGAAAACATAAAACAGGCTGGGATCAGAGTGGAGAAACATAAAACAGGCTGGGATCAGAGTGGAGAAACATGAAACAGGTTGGGATCAGAGTGGAGAAACATAAAACAGGTTGGGATCAGAGTGGAGAAACTTAAAACTGGCCGGGATCAGAGTGGAGAAACATAAAACAGGTTGGGATCAGAGTGGAGAAACATAAAACAGGTTGGGATCAGAGTGGAGAAACATACAAAATGCCGGGATCTGAGTGGAGAAACATAAAACAGGTTGGGATCAGAGTGGAGAAACATAAAACAGGCTGGGATCAGAGTGGAGAAACATAAAACAGGCTGGGATCAGAGTGGAGAAACATAAAACAGGCTGGGATCAGAGTGGAGAAACATAAAACAGGCTGGGATCAGAGTGGAGAAACATAAAACAGGTTGGGATCAGAGTGCAGAAACATAAAACAGGCTGGGATCAGAGTGGAGAAACAGAAAACAGGCTGGGATCAGAGTGGAGAAAGATTAAGCAGGTTGGGATCAGAGTGGAGAAGCATAAAGTAGGTTGGGATCAGATTGGAGAAGCATAAAGCAGGTTGGGATCAGAGTGGAGAAACATAAACAATCTGGGATCAGAGTGGAGAAACATAAAACAGGTTGGGATCAGGGAGGAAAACATAAAACACTGTGGGATCAGATTGGAAAACATAAAGCAGGCTGGGATCAGAGTGGAGAAACATGGAGCAGGTTGGGATCAGAATGGAGAAACATAAAGTAGGTTGGGATCAGAGCGGAGAAACAGAAACAATCTGGGATCAGATTGGAGAAACATAAATCAGGTTGGGATCAGGGTGGTGAAACATAAAACAGATTGGGATCAGAGTGGAGAAACATAAAACAGGCTGGGAACAGAGTGGAGAAACATAAAAAAGGTTGGCATCAGAGCGGAGAAACATAAAACATTCTGGGATCAGAGTGGAGAAACATAAGGTAGGTTGGGATCAGAGTGGAGAAACATAAAACAGGTAGGGATCAGAGTGGAGAAACATAAGGTAGGTTGGGATCAGAGTGGAGAAACATAAAACAGGTAGGGATCAGAGTGGAGAAACATAAACAATCTGGGATCAGAGTGGAGACACATAAAGTAGGTTGGGATCAGAGTGGAGAAAGATGAAATAGGCTGGGATCAGAGAGGAGAAACATGGAGCAGGATGGGATCAGTGCGGAGAAACAGAAAGCAGGTTGGGATCAGAGTGGAGAAACATGAAACAGGTTGGGATCAGAGTGGAGAAACATAAAACAGGCTGGGATCAGAGGGCAGAAGCATAAAACAGGTTGGGATCAGAGTGGAGAAACATGGAGCATGTTGGGATAAGAGTGGAGAAACATAAAGCAGGTTGGGATCAGAGTTGAGAAACATCAAACAGGCTGGGATCAGACTGGAAAACATACAGCAGGCTGGGATCAGAGTGGAGAAACATCAAACAGGCTGGGATCAGACTGGAAAACATACAGCAGGCTGGGATCAGAGTGTAGAAACAGGGAGCAGGTTGGGATCAGAGAGGAAAACATAAAACAGGCTGGGATCAGAGTGGAGAAACATAAAACAGGCTGGGATCAGAGTGGAGAAACATGAAACAGGTTGGGATCAGAGTGGAGAAACATAAAACAGGTTGGGATCAGAGTGGAGAAACTTAAAACTGGCCGGGATCAGAGTGGAGAAACATAAAACAGGTTGGGATCAGAGTGGAGAAACATAAAACAGGTTGGGATCAGAGTGGAGAAACATACAAAATGCCGGGATCTGAGTGGAGAAACATAAAACAGGTTGGGATCAGAGTGGAGAAACATAAAACAGGCTGGGATCAGAGTGGAGAAACATAAAACAGGCTGGGATCAGAGTGGAGAAACATAAAACAGGCTGGGATCAGAGTGGAGAAACATAAAACAGGCTGGGATCAGAGTGGAGAAACATAAAACAGGCTGGGATCAGAGTGGAGAAACATAAAACAGGTTGGGATCAGAGTGCAGAAACATAAAACAGGCTGGGATCAGAGTGGAGAAACAGAAAACAGGCTGGGATCAGAGTGGAGAAAGATTAAGCAGGTTGGGATCAGAGTGGAGAAGCATAAAGTAGGTTGGGATCAGATTGGAGAAGCATAAAGCAGGTTGGGATCAGAGTGGAGAAACATAAACAATCTGGGATCAGAGTGGAGAAACATAAAACAGGTTGGGATCAGGGAGGAAAACATAAAACACTGTGGGATCAGATTGGAAAACATAAAGCAGGCTGGGATCAGAGTGGAGAAACATGGAGCAGGTTGGGATCAGAATGGAGAAACATAAAGTAGGTTGGGATCAGAGCGGAGAAACAGAAACAATCTGGGATCAGATTGGAGAAACATAAATCAGGTTGGGATCAGGGTGGTGAAACATAAAACAGATTGGGATCAGAGTGGAGAAACATAAAACAGGCTGGGAACAGAGTGGAGAAACATAAAAAAGGTTGGCATCAGAGCGGAGAAACATAAAACATTCCGGGATCAGAGTGGAGAAACATAAGGTAGGTTGGGATCAGAGTGGAGAAACATAAAACAGGTAGGGATCAGAGTGGAGAAACATAAAACAGGTAGGGATCAGAGTGGAGAAAGATTAAGCAGGTTGGGATCAGAGTGGAGAAGCATAAAGCAGGTTGGGATCAGAGTGGAGAAACATAAACAATCTGGGATCAGAGTGGAGACACATAAAGTAGGTTGGGATCAGAGTGGAGAAAGATGTAATAGGCTGGGATCAGAGAGGAGAAACATGGAGCAGGATGGGATCAGTGCGGAGAAACAGAAAGCAGGTTGGGATCAGAGTGGAGAAACATGAAACAGGTTGGGATCAGAGTGGAGAAACATAAAACAGGTTGGGATCAGAGGGGAGAAACATAAAACAGGTTGGGATCAGAGTGGAGAAACATAAAACAGGTTGGGATCAGAGGGGAGTAACATAAAACAGGCTGGGATCGGAGGGGAGAAACATTAAAGAGGCTGGGATCAGAGGGCAGAAGCATAAAACAGGTTGGGATCAGAGTGGAGAAACATGGAGCATGTTGGGATCAGAGTGGAGAAACATAAAACAGGTAGGGATCAGAGTGGAGAAACATAAAACAGGCTGGGATCAGAGTGGAGAAGCATAAAGCAGGTTGGGATCAGAGTGGAGAAAGATTAAGCAGGTTGGGATCAGAGTGGAGAAGCAAAAAGCAGGTTGGGATCAGAGTGGAGAAACATAAACAATCTGGGATCAGAGTGGAGAAAGATTAAGCAGGTTGGGATCAGAGTGCAGAAGCATAAAGCAGGTTGGGATCAGAGTGGAGAAGCATAAAGCAGGTTGGGATCAGAGTGGAGAAACATAAACAATCTGGGATCAGAGTGGAGAAAGATTAAGCAGGTTGGGATCAGAGTGGAGAAGCATAAAGCAGGTTGGGATCAGAGTGGAGAAACATAAACAATCTGGGATCAGAGTGGAGAAACATAAAACAGGTTGGGATCAGGGAGGAAAACATAAAACACGCTGGGATCAGATTCGAAAACATAAAGCAGGCTGGGATCAGAGTGGAGAAACATGGAGCAGGTTGGGATCAGAATGGAGAAACATAAAGTAGGTTGGGATCAGAGCGGAGAAACATAAACAATCTGGGATCAGATTGGAGAAACATAAATCAGGTTGGGATCAGGGTGGTGAAACATAAAACAGATTGGGATCAGAGTGGAGAAACATAAAACAGGCTGGGAACAGAGTGGAGAAACATAAAAAAGGTTGGCATCAGAGCGGAGAAACATAAAACATTCTGGGATCAGAGTGGAGAAACATAAGGTAGGTTGGGATCAGAGTGGAGAAACATAAAACAGGTAGGGATCAGAGTGGAGAAACATAAGGTAGGTTGGGATCAGAGTGGAGAAACATAAAACAGGTAGGGATCAGAGTGGAGAAACATAAAACAGGTAGGGATCAGAGTGGAGAAAGATTAAGCAGGTTGGGATCAGAGTGGAGAAGCATAAAGCAGGTTGGGATCAGAGTGGAGAAACATAAACAATCTGGGATCAGAGTGGAGACACATAAAGTAGGTTGGGATCAGAGTGGAGAAAGATGAAATAGGCTGGGATCAGAGAGGAGAAACATGGAGCAGGATGGGATCAGTGCGGAGAAACAGAAAGCAGGTTGGGATCAGAGTGGAGAAACATGAAACAGGTTGGGATCAGAGTGGAGAAACATAAAACAGGTTGGGATCAGAGGGGAGAAACATAAAACAGGTTGGGATCAGAGTGGAGAAACATAAAACAGGTTGGGATCAGAGGGGAGTAACATAAAACAGGTTGGGATCGGAGGGGAGAAACATTAAAGAGGCTGGGATCAGAGGGCAGAAGCATAAAACAGGTTGGGATCAGAGTGGAGAAACATAAAACAGGTTGGGATCAGAGTGGAGAAACATAAAACAGGCTGGGATCAGAGTGGAGAAACAGAAAACAGGCTGGGATCAGAGTGGAGAAAGATTAAGCAGGTTGGGATCAGAGTGGAGAAGCATAAAGCAGGTTGGGATCAGAGTGGAGAAGCATAAAACAGGCTGGGATCAGAGTGGAGAAACATAAAACAGGCTGGGATCAGAGTGGAGAAACATAAAACAGGCTGGGAACAGAGTGGAGAAACATAAAACAGGCTGGGATCAGAGTGGAGAAACAGAAAACAGGTTGGGATCAGAGTGGAGAAACATAAAACAGGCTGGGATCAGAGGGCAGAAGCATAAAACAGGTTGGGATCAAGGTGGAGAAACATAAAACAGGTTGGGATCAGAGTGGAAACATAAGACAGGCTGGGATCAGAGGGGAGAAACATAAAACAGGTTGGGATCAGAGTGGAGAAACATAAAACAGGTTGGGATCAGAGTGGAGAAACAGAAAACAGGCTGCGATCAGAGTGGAGAAACATAAAACAGGTTGGGATCAGAGTGGAAACATAAAACAGGCTGGGATCAGAGGGGAGAAACAGAAAACAGGTTGGGATCAGAGTGGAGAAACAGAAAACAGGCTGGGATCAGAGTGGAGAAACATAAAACAGGTTGGGATCAGAGTGGAAACATAAAACAGGCTGGGATCAGAGGGGAGAAACAGAAAACAGGCTGGGATCAGAGTGGAGAAACATAAAACAGGCTGGGATCAGAGTGGAGAAACATAAAACAGGCTGGGATCAGAGGGGAGAAACAGAAAACAGGCTGGGATCAGAGTGGAGAAACATAAAACAGGCTGGGATCAGAGTGGAGAAACATATAACAGGCTGGGAACAGAGTGGAGAAACAGAAAACAGGCTGGGATCAGAGTGGAGAAACATAAAACAGGCTGGGATCAGAGTGGAGAAACATAAAACAGGCTGGGATCAGAGGGGAGAAACAGAAAACAGGCTGGGATCAGAGTGGAGAAACATAAAACAGGCTGGGATCAGAGTGGAGAAACATAAAACAGGCTGGGAACAGAGTGGAGAAACAGAAAACAGGCTGGGATCAGAGTGGAGAAACAGAAAACAGGCCTGGATGAGAGTGGAGAAACATCAAACAGGCTGGGATCAGAGTGGAGAAACATAAAACAGGCTGGGATCAGAGTGGAGAAACATAAAACAGGCTGGGATCAGAGGGGAGAAACAGAAAACAGGCTGGGATCAGAGTGGAGAAACATAAAACAGGCTGGGATCAGAGTGGAGAAACATAAAACAGGCTGGGAACAGAGTGGAGAAACAGAAAACAGGCTGGGATCAGAGTGGAGAAACAGAAAACAGGCCTGGATGACAGTGGAGAAACATCAAACAGGTAGGGATCAAACTGGAAAACATACAGCAGGCTGGGATCAGAGTGGAGAAACAGGGAGCTGGTTGGGATCAGAGAGGAAAACATAAAACAGGCTGGGACCAGAGTGGAGAAACATAAACAATCTGGGATCAGAGTGGAGAAACATAAAACAGGTTGGGATCAGACTGGAAAACATAAAACAGGCTGGAATGAGAGTGGAGAAACATAAAACAGGCTGGGATCAGAGTGGAGAAACATAAAGAAGGCTGGGATCAGAGTGGAGAAACAGAAAACAGGCTGGGAACAGAGTGGAGAAACATAAAACAGGCTGGGATCAGAGTGGAGAAACATAAAACAGGCTGGGAACAGAGTGGAGAAACATAAAACAGGTTGGGATCAGAGTGGAGAAACATAAAACAGGTTGGGATCAGAGTGGAGAAACAGAAAACAGGTTGGGATCAGAGTGCAGAAACATAAAACAGGCTGGGATCAGAGTGGAGAAACAGAAAACAGGCTGGGATCAGAGTGGAGAAACATAAAACAGGCTGGGATCAGAGTGGAGAAACAGAAAACAGGCTGGGATCAGAGTGGAGAAACATAAAACAGGCTGGGATCAGAGTGGAGAAACAGAAAACAGGCTGGGATCAGAGTGGAGAAACATAAAACAGGCTGGGATCAGAGTGGAGAAACATAAAAAAGGCTGGGATCAGAGTGGAGAAACATAAAAAAGGCTGGGATCAGAGTGGAGAAACAGAAAACAGGTTGGGATCAGAGGGCAGAAGCAGAAAACAGGTTGGGATCAAGGTGGAGAAACATAAAACTGGCTGGGAACAGAGTGGAGAAACAGAAAACAGGCTGGGATCAGAGTGGAGAAACAGAAAACAGACCTGGATGAGAGTGGAGAAACATCAAACAGGCTGGGATCAAACTGGAAAACATACAGCAGGCTGGGATCAGAGTGGAGAAAGAGGGAGCAGGTTGGGATCAGAGAGGAAAACATAAAACAGGCTGGGAGCAGAGTGGAGAAACATAAACAATCTGGGATCAGAGTGGAGAAACATAAAACAGGTTGGGATCAGACTGGAAAACATAAAACAGGCTGGGATGAGAGTGGAGAAACATAAAACAGGCTGGGATCAGAGTGGAGAAACATAAAGAAGGCTGGGATCAGAGTGGAGAAACAGAAAACAGGCTGGGAACAGAGTGGAGAAACATAAAACAGGCTGGGATCAGAGTGGAGAAACATAAAACAGGCTGGGAACAGAGTGGATAAACATAAAACAGGTTGGGATCAGAGTGGAGAAACATAAAACAGGTTGGGATCAGAGTGGAGAAACATAAAACAGGCTGGGATCAGAGTGGAGAAACATAAAACAGGCTGGGATCAGAGTGGAGAAACAGAAAACAGGCTGGGATCAGAGTGGAGAAACATAAAACAGGCTGGGATCAGAGTGGAGAAACATAAAAAAGGCTGGGATCAGAGTGGAGAAACAGAAAACAGGCTGTGATCAGAGTGGAGAAACATAAAACAGGTTGGGATCAGAGGGGAGAAACATAAAACAGGTTGGGATCAGAGTGGAGAAACATAAAACAGGTTGGGATCAGAGTGGAGAAACATGGAGCAGGATGGGATCAGTGAGGAGAAACATAAAAAAGGCTGGGATCAGAGTGGAGAAACATAAAAAAGGCTGGGATCAGAGTGGAGAAACAGAAAACAGGCTGTGATCAGAGTGGAGAAACATAAAACAGGTTGGGATCAGAGGGGAGAAACATAAAGCAGGTTGGGATCAGAGTGGAGAAACATGAAACAGGTTGGGATCAGAGTGGAGAAACATAAAACAGGTTGGGATCAGAGGGGAGAAACATAAAACAGGTTGGGATCAGAGTGGAGAAACATAAAACAGGTTGGGATCGGAGGGGAGAAACATTAAAGAGGCTGGGATCAGAGGGCAGAAGCAGAAAACAGGTTGGGATCAAGGTGGAGAAACATAAAACAGGTTGGGATCAGAGTGGAGAAACATGGAGCAGGTTGGGATCAGAATGGAGAAACATAAAGTAGGTTGGGATCAGAGCGGAGAAACATAAACAATCTGTATTCAGATTGGAGAAACATAAAACAGGTTGGGATCAGGGTGGTGAAACATAAAACAGGTTGGGATCAGAGTGGAGAAACATAAAACAGGTAGGGATCAGAGTGGAGAAACATAAAACAGGTTGGGATCAGAGTGGAGAAACATAAACAATCTGGGATCAGAGTGGAGACACATAAAGTAGGTTGGGATCAGAGTGGAGAAAGATGAAATAGGCTGGGATCAGAGAGGAGAAACATGGAGCAGGATGGGATCAGTGCGGAGAAACATAAAGCAGGTTGGGATCAGAGTGGAGAAACATGAAACAGGTTGGGATCAGAGTGGAGAAACATAAAACAGGTTGGGATCAGAGGGGAGAAACATAAAACAGGTTGGGATCAGAGTGGAGAATCATAGAACAGGTTGGGATCAGAGGGGAGAAACATAAAACAGGTTGGGATCAGAGTGGAGAAACATAAAACAGGTTGGGATCAGAGGGGAGAAACTTAAAACAGGTTGGGATCGGAGGGGAGAAACATTAAAGAGGCTGGGATCAGAGGGCAGAAGCATAAAACAGTTTGGGATCAAGGTGGAGAAACATAAAACAGGTTGGGATCAGAGTGGAGAAACATAAAACAGGTTGGGATCAGAGTGGAGAAACAGAAAACAGGCTGGGATCAGAGTGGAGAAACATAAAACAGGTTGGGATCAGAGTGGAAACATAAAACAGGCTGGGATCAGAGGGGAGAAACATAAAACAGGCTGGGATCAGAGGGGAGAAACAGAAAACAGGTTGGGATCAGAGTGGAGAAACAGAAAACAGGCTGGGATCTGAGTGGAGAAACATAAAACAGGTTGGGATCAGAGTGGAAACATAAAACAGGCTGGGATCAGAGTAGAGAAACATAAAACAGGCTGGGATCAGAGTGGAGAAATATAAAACAGGCAGGGATCAGAGTGGAGAAACATAAAACAGGCTGGGATCAGAGTGGAGAAATATAAAACAGGCTGGGATCAGAGTGGAGAAATATAAAACAGGCTGGGATCAGAGTGGAGAAACATAAAACGGGCCGGGATGGGAGTGGAGAAACATAAAACAGTTTGGGATCAGGGAGGCAAACATAAAACACGCTGGGATCAGATTGGAAAACATAAAGCAGGCTGAGATCAGAGTGGAGAAACATGGAGCAGGTTGGGATCAGAATGGAGAAACACAAAGTAGGTTGGGATCAGAGCGGAGAAACATAAACAATCTGGGATCAGATTGGAGAAACATAAAACAGGTTGGGATCAGGGTGGTGAAACATAAAACAGGTTGGGATCAGAGTGGAGAAACATAAAACAGGCTGGGAACAGAGTGGAGAAACATAAAAAAGTTTGGGATCAGAGCGGAGAAACATAAAACATTCCGGGATCAGAGTGGAGAAACATAAAGTAGGTTGGGATCAGAGTGGAGAAACATAAAACAGGTAGGGATCAGAGTGGAGAAACATAAAACAGGTAGGGATCAGAGTGGAGAAAGATTAAGCAGGTTGCGATCAGAGTTGAGAAGCATAAAGCAGGTTGGGATCAGAGTGGAGAAACATAAACAATCTGGGATCAGAGTGGAGACACATGAAGTAGGTTGGGATCAGAGTGGAGAAAGATGAAATAGGCTGGGATCAGAGAGGAGAAACATGGAGCAGGATGGGATCAGTGCGGAGAAACATAAAGCAGGTTGGGATCAGAGTGGAGAAACATGAAACAGTTTGGGATCAGAGTGGAGAAACATAAAACAGGTTGGGATCGGAGGGGAGAAACATAAAACAGGTTGGGATCGGAGGGGAGAAACATTAAAGAGGCTGGGATCAGAGGGCAGAAGCATAAAACAGGTTGGGATCAGAGTGGAGAAACATAAAACAGGCTGGGAACAGAGTAGAGAAACATAAAACAGGCTGGGATCAGAGTGGAGAAACATAAAACAGGCTGGGAACAGAGTGGAGAAACAGAAAACAGGCTGGGATCAGAGTGGAGAAACAGAAAACAGGCCTGGATGAGAGTGGAGAAACATCAAACAGGCTGGGATCAGAGTGGAGAAACATAAAACAGGCTGGGATCAGAGTGGAGAAACATAAAACAGGCTGGGATCAGAGGGGAGAAACAGAAAACAGGCTGGGATCAGAGTGGAGAAACATAAAACAGGCTGGGATCAGAGTGGAGAAACATAAAACAGGCTGGGAACAGAGTGGAGAAACAGAAAACAGGCTGGGATCAGAGTGGAGAAACAGAAAACAGGCCTGGATGAGAGTGGAGAAACATCAAACAGGCTGGGATCAAACTGGAAAACATACAGCAGGCTGGGATCAGAGTGGAGAAACAGGGAGCAGGTTGGGATCAGAGAGGAAAACATAAAACAGGCTGGGACCAGAGTGGAGAAACATAAACAATCTGGGATCAGAGTGGAGAAACATAAAACAGGTTGGGATCAGACTGGAAAACATAAAACAGGCTGGGATCAGAGTGGAGAAACATAAAACAGGCTGGGATCAGAGTGGAGAAACATAAAGAAGGCTGGGATCAGAGTGGAGAAACAGAAAACAGGCTGGGAACAGAGTGGAGAAACATAAAACAAGCTGGGAACAGAGTGGAGAAACATAAAACAGGTTGGGATCAGAGTGGAGAAACATAAAACAGGTTGGGATCAGAGTGGAGAAACAGAAAACAGGTTGGGATCAGAGTGGAGAAACATAAAACAGGCTGGGATCAGAGTGGAGAAACAGAAAACAGGCTGGGATCAGAGTGGAGAAACATAAAACAGGCTGGGATCAGAGTGGAGAAACAGAAAACAGGCTGGGATCAGAGTGGAGAAACATAAAACAGGCTGGGATCAGAGTGGAGAAACAGAAAACAGGCTGGGATCAGAGTGGAGAAACATAAAACAGGCTGGGATCAGAGTGGAGAAACATAAAAAAGGCTGGGATCAGAGTGGAGAAACATAAAAAAGGCTGGGATCAGAGTGGAGAAACAGAAAACAGGCTGGGAACAGAGTGGAGAAACATAAAACAGGTTGGGATCAGAGTGGAGAAACATAAAACAGGTTGGGATCAGAGTGGAGAAACAGAAAACAGGTTGGGATCAGAGTGGAGAAACATAAAACAGGCTGGGATCAGAGTGGAGAAACAGAAAACAGGCTGGGATCAGAGTGGAGAAACATAAAACAGGCTGGGATCAGAGTGGAGAAACAGAAAACAGGCTGGGATCAGAGTGGAGAAACATAAAACAGGCTGGGATCAGAGTGGAGAAACAGAAAACAGGCTGGGATCAGAGTGGAGAAACATAAAACAGGCTGGGATCAGAGTGGAGAAACATAAAAAAGGCTGGGATCAGAGTGGAGAAACATAAAAAAGGCTGGGATCAGAGTGGAGAAACAGAAAACAGGTTGGGATCAGAGTGGAGAAACATAAAACAGGTTGGGATCAGAGGGGAGAAACAGAAAACAGGTTGGGATCAGAGGGCAGAAGCAGAAAACAGGTTGGGATCAAGGTGGAGAAACATAAAACAGGCTGGGAACAGAGTGGAGAAACAGAAAACAGGCTGGGATCAGAGTGGAGAAACAGAAAACAGACCTGGATGAGAGTGGAGAAACATCAAACAGGCTGGGATCAAACTGGAAAACATACAGCAGGCTGGGATCAGAGTGGAGAAACAGGGAGCAGGTTGGGATCAGAGAGGAAAACATAAAACAGGCTGGGAGCAGAGTGGAGAAACATAAACAATCTGGGATCAGAGTGGAGAAACATAAAACAGGTTGGGATCAGACTGGAAAACATAAAACAGGCTGGGATGAGAGTGGAGAAACATAAAACAGGCTGGGATCAGAGTGGAGAAACATAAAGAAGGCTGGGATCAGAGTGGAGAAACAGAAAACAGGCTGGGAACAGAGTGGAGAAACATAAAACAGGCTGGGATCAGAGTGGAGAAACATAAAACAGGCTGGGAACAGAGTGGATAAACATAAAACAGGTTGGGATCAGAGTGGAGAAACATAAAACAGGTTGGGATCAGAGTGGAGAAACATAAAACAGGTTGGGATCAGAGTGGAGAAACATAAAACAGGCTGGGATCAGAGTGGAGAAACAGAAAACAGGCTGGGATCAGAGTGGAGAAACATAAAACAGGCTGGGATCAGAGTGGAGAAACATAAAAAAGGCTGGGATCAGAGTGGAGAAACAGAAAACAGGCTGTGATCAGAGTGGAGAAACATAAAACAGGTTGGGATCAGAGGGGAGAAACATAAAACAGGTTGGGATCAGAGTGGAGAAACATAAAACAGGTTGGGATCAGAGTGGAGAAACATGGAGCAGGATGGGATCAGTGAGGAGAAACATAAAAAAGGCTGGGATCAGAGTGGAGAAACATAAAAAAGGCTGGGATCAGAGTGGAGAAACAGAAAACAGGCTGTGATCAGAGTGGAGAAACATAAAACAGGTTGGGATCAGAGGGGAGAAACATAAAACAGGTTGGGATCAGAGTGGAGAAACATAAAACAGGTTGGGATCAGAGTGGAGAAACATGGAGCAGGATGGGATCAGTGAGGAGAAACATAAAGCAGGTTGGGATCAGAGTGGAGAAACATGAAACAGGTTGGGATCAGAGTGGAGAAACATAAAACAGGTTGGGATCAGAGGGGAGAAACATAAAACAGGTTGGGATCAGAGTGGAGAAACATAAAACAGGTTGGGATCGGAGGGGAGAAACATTAAAGAGGCTGGGATCAGAGGGCAGAAGCAGAAAACAGGTTGGGATCAAGGTGGAGAAACATAAAACAGGTTGGGATCAGAGTGGAGAAACATGGAGCAGGTTGGGATCAGAATGGAGAAACATAAAGTAGGTTGGGATCAGAGCGGAGAAACATAAACAATCTGTATTCAGATTGGAGAAACATAAAACAGGTTGGGATCAGGGTGGTGAAACATAAAACAGGTTGGGATCAGAGTGGAGAAACATAAAACAGGTAGGGATCAGAGTGGAGAAACATAAAACAGGTTGGGATCAGAGTGGAGAAACATAAACAATCTGGGATCAGAGTGGAGACACATAAAGTAGGTTGGGATCAGAGTGGAGAAAGATGAAATAGGCTGGGATCAGAGAGGAGAAACATGGAGCAGGATGGGATCAGTGCGGAGAAACATAAAGCAGGTTGGGATCAGAGTGGAGAAACATGAAACAGGTTGGGATCAGAGTGGAGAAACATAAAACAGGTTGGGATCAGAGGGGAGAAACATAAAACAGGTTGGGATCAGAGTGGAGAATCATAAAACAGGTTGGGATCAGAGGGGAGAAACATAAAACAGGTTGGGATCAGAGTGGAGAAACATAAAACAGGTTGGGATCAGAGGGGAGAAACTTAAAACAGGTTGGGATCGGAGGGGAGAAACATTAAAGAGGCTGGGATCAGAGGGCAGAAGCATAAAACAGTTTGGGATCAAGGTGGAGAAACATAAAACAGGTTGGGATCAGAGTGGAGAAACATAAAACAGGTTGGGATCAGAGTGGAGAAACAGAAAACAGGCTGGGATCAGAGTGGAGAAACATAAAACAGGTTGGGATCAGAGTGGAAACATAAAACAGACTGGGATCAGAGGGGAGAAACATAAAACAGGCTGGGATCAGAGGGGAGAAACAGAAAACAGGTTGGGATCAGAGTGGAGAAACAGAAAACAGGCTGGGATCTGAGTGGAGAAACATAAAACAGGTTGGGATCAGAGTGGAAACATAAAACAGGCTGGGATCAGAGTAGAGAAACATAAAACAGGCTGGGATCAGAGTGGAGAAATATAAAACAGGCAGGGATCAGAGTGGAGAAACATAAAACAGGCTGGGATCAGAGTGGAGAAATATAAAACAGGCTGGGATCAGAGTGGAGAAATATAAAACAGGCTGGGATCAGAGTGGAGAAACATAAAACGGGCCGGGATGGGAGTGGAGAAACATAAAACAGTTTGGGATCAGGGAGGCAAACATAAAACACGCTGGGATCAGATTGGAAAACATAAAGCAGGCTCAGATCAGAGTGGAGAAACATGGAGCAGGTTGGGATCAGAATGGAGAAACACAAAGTAGGTTGGGATCAGAGCGGAGAAACATAAACAATCTGGGATCAGATTGGAGAAACATAAAACACGTTGGGATCAGGGTGGTGAAACATAAAACAGGTTGGGATCAGAGTCGAGAAACATAAAACAGGCTGGGAACAGAGTGGAGACACATAAAAAAGTTTGGGATCAGAGCGGAGAAACATAAATCATTCCGGGATCAGAGTGGAGAAACATAAAGTAGGTTGGGATCAGAGTGGAGAAACATAAAACAGGTAGGGATCAGAGTGGAGAAACATAAAACAGGTAGGGATCAGAGTGGAGAAAGATTAAGCAGGTTGGGATCAGAGTTGAGAAGCATAAAGCAGGTTGGGATCAGAGTGGAGAAACATAAACAATCTGGGATCAGAGTGGAGACACATGAAGTAGGTTGGGATCAGAGTGGAGAAAGATGAAATAGGCTGGGATCAGAGAGGAGAAACATGGAGCAGGATGGGATCAGTGCGGAGAAACATAAAGCAGGTTGGGATCAGAGTGGAGAAACATGAAACAGTTTGGGATCAGAGTGGAGAAACATAAAACAGGTTGGGATCGGAGGGGATAAACATAAAACAGGTTGGGATCAGAGTGGAGAAACATAAAACAGGTTGGGATCAGAGTGGAGAAACATAAAACAGGTTGGGATCAGAGTGGAGAAACATAAAACAGGCTGGGATCAGAGTGGAGAAACAGAAAACAGGCTGGGATCAGAGTGGAGAAACATAAAACAGGCTGGGATCAGAGTGGAGAAACATAAAAAAGGCTGGGATCAGAGTGGAGAAACAGAAAACAGGCTGTGATCAGAGTGGAGAAACATAAAACAGGTTGGGATCAGAGGGGAGAAACATAAAACAGGTTGGGATCAGAGTGGAGAAACATAAAACAGGTTGGGATCAGAGTGGAGAAACATGGAGCAGGATGGGATCAGTGAGGAGAAACATAAAAAAGGCTGGGATCAGAGTGGAGAAACATAAAAAAGGCTGGGATCAGAGTGGAGAAACAGAAAACAGGCTGTGATCAGAGTGGAGAAACATAAAACAGGTTGGGATCAGAGGGGAGAAACATAAAACAGGTTGGGATCAGAGTGGAGAAACATAAAACAGGTTGGGATCAGAGTGGAGAAACATGGAGCAGGATGGGATCAGTGAGGAGAAACATAAAGCAGGTTGGGATCAGAGTGGAGAAACATGAAACAGGTTGGGATCAGAGTGGAGAAACATAAAACAGGTTGGGATCAGAGGGGAGAAACATAAAACAGGTTGGGATCAGAGTGGAGAAACATAAAACAGGTTGGGATCGGAGGGGAGAAACATTAAAGAGGCTGGGATCAGAGGGCAGAAGCAGAAAACAGGTTGGGATCAAGGTGGAGAAACATAAAACAGGTTGGGATCAGAGTGGAGAAACATGGAGCAGGTTGGGATCAGAATGGAGAAACATAAAGTAGGTTGGGATCAGAGCGGAGAAACATAAACAATCTGTATTCAGATTGGAGAAACATAAAACAGGTTGGGATCAGGGTGGTGAAACATAAAACAGGTTGGGATCAGAGTGGAGAAACATAAAACAGGTAGGGATCAGAGTGGAGAAACATAAAACAGGTTGGGATCAGAGTGGAGAAACATAAACAATCTGGGATCAGAGTGGAGACACATAAAGTAGGTTGGGATCAGAGTGGAGAAAGATGAAATAGGCTGGGATCAGAGAGGAGAAACATGGAGCAGGATGGGATCAGTGCGGAGAAACATAAAGCAGGTTGGGATCAGAGTGGAGAAACATGAAACAGGTTGGGATCAGAGTGGAGAAACATAAAACAGGTTGGGATCAGAGGGGAGAAACATAAAACAGGTTGGGATCAGAGTGGAGAATCATAAAACAGGTTGGGATCAGAGGGGAGAAACATAAAACAGGTTGGGATCAGAGTGGAGAAACATAAAACAGGTTGGGATCAGAGGGGAGAAACTTAAAACAGGTTGGGATCGGAGGGGAGAAACATTAAAGAGGCTGGGATCAGAGGGCAGAAGCATAAAACAGTTTGGGATCAAGGTGGAGAAACATAAAACAGGTTGGGATCAGAGTGGAGAAACATAAAACAGGTTGGGATCAGAGTGGAGAAACAGAAAACAGGCTGGGATCAGAGTGGAGAAACATAAAACAGGTTGGGATCAGAGTGGAAACATAAAACAGGCTGGGATCAGAGGGGAGAAACATAAAACAGGCTGGGATCAGAGGGGAGAAACAGAAAACAGGTTGGGATCAGAGTGGAGAAACAGAAAACAGGCTGGGATCTGAGTGGAGAAACATAAAACAGGTTGGGATCAGAGTGGAAACATAAAACAGGCTGGGATCAGAGTAGAGAAACATAAAACAGGCTGGGATCAGAGTGGAGAAATATAAAACAGGCAGGGATCAGAGTGGAGAAACATAAAACAGGCTGGGATCAGAGTGGAGAAATATAAAACAGGCTGGGATCAGAGTGGAGAAATATAAAACAGGCTGGGATCAGAGTGGAGAAACATAAAACGGGCCGGGATGGGAGTGGAGAAACATAAAACAGTTTGGGATCAGGGAGGCAAACATAAAACACGCTGGGATCAGATTGGAAAACATAAAGCAGGCTCAGATCAGAGTGGAGAAACATGGAGCAGGTTGGGATCAGAATGGAGAAACACAAAGTAGGTTGGGATCAGAGCGGAGAAACATAAACAATCTGGGATCAGATTGGAGAAACATAAAACACGTTGGGATCAGGGTGGTGAAACATAAAACAGGTTGGGATCAGAGTCGAGAAACATAAAACAGGCTGGGAACAGAGTGGAGACACATAAAAAAGTTTGGGATCAGAGCGGAGAAACATAAATCATTCCGGGATCAGAGTGGAGAAACATAAAGTAGGTTGGGATCAGAGTGGAGAAACATAAAACAGGTAGGGATCAGAGTGGAGAAACATAAAACAGGTAGGGATCAGAGTGGAGAAAGATTAAGCAGGTTGGGATCAGAGTTGAGAAGCATAAAGCAGGTTGGGATCAGAGTGGAGAAACATAAACAATCTGGGATCAGAGTGGAGACACATGAAGTAGGTTGGGATCAGAGTGGAGAAAGATGAAATAGGCTGGGATCAGAGAGGAGAAACATGGAGCAGGATGGGATCAGTGCGGAGAAACATAAAGCAGGTTGGGATCAGAGTGGAGAAACATGAAACAGTTTGGGATCAGAGTGGAGAAACATAAAACAGGTTGGGATCGGAGGGGAGAAACATAAAACAGGTTGGGATCGGAGGGGAGAAACATTAAAGAGGCTGGGATCAGAGGGCAGAAGCATAAAACAGGTTGGGATCAGAGTGGAAACATAAAACAGGCTGGGAACAGAGGGGAGAAACATTAAAGAGGCTGGGATCAGAGGGCAGAAGCATAAAACAGGTTGGGATCAGAGTGGAAACATAAAACAGGCTGGGATCAGAGGGGAGAAACAGAAAACAGGCTGGGATCAGAGTGGAGAAACATAAAACAGGCTGGGATCAGAGTGGAGAAACATAAAACAGGCTGGGAACAGAGTGGAGAAACAGAAAACAGGCTGGGATCAGAGTGGAGAAACAGAAAACAGGCCTGGATGAGAGTGGAGAAACATCAAACAGGCTGGGATCAAACTGGAAAACATACAGCAGGCTGGGATCAGAGTGGAGAAACAGGGAGCAGGTTGGGATCAGAGAGGAAAACATAAAACAGGCTGGGAGCAGAGTGGAGAAACATAAACAATCTGGGATCAGAGTGGAGAAACATAAAACAGTTTGGGATCAGACTGGAAAACATAAAACAGGCTGGGATGAGAGTGGAGAAACATAAAACAGGCTGGGATCAGAGTGGAGAAACATAAAGAAGGCTGGGATCAGAGTGGAGAAACATAAAACAGGCTGGGATCAGAGTGGAGAAACATAAAACAGGCTGGGAACAGAGTGGAGAAACATAAAACAGGTTGGGATCAGAGTGGAGAAACATAAAACAGGTTGGGATCAGAGTGGAGAAACATAAAACAGGTTGGGATCAGAGTGGAGAAACATAAAACAGGTTGGGATCAGAGTGGAGAAACATAAAACAGGCTGGGATCAGAGTGGAGAAACAGAAAACAGGCTGGGATCAGAGTGGGGAAACATAAAACAGGCTGGGATCAGAGTGGAGAAACATAAAAAAGGCTGGGATCAGAGTGGAGAAACATAAAAAAGGCTGGGATCAGAGTGGAGAAACAGAAAACAGGTTGGGATCAGAGTGGAGAAACATAAAACAGGTTGGGATCAGAGGGGAGAAACATAAAACAGGTTGGGATCAGAGTGGAGAAACATGGAGCAGGATGGGATCAGTGAGGAGAAACATAAAGCAGGTTGGGATCAGAGTGGAGAAACATGAAACAGGTTGGGATCAGAGTGGAGAAACATAAAACAGGTTGGGATCAGAGGGGAGAAACATAAAACAGGTTGGGATCAGAGTGGAGAAACATAAAACAGGTTGGGATCGGAGGGGAGAAACATTAAAGAGGCTGGGATCAGAGGGCAGAAGCAGAAAACAGGTTGGGATCAAGGTGGAGAAACATGGATCAGGTTGGGATCAGAATGGAGAAACATAAAGTAGGTTGGGATCAGAGCGGAGAAACATAAACAATCTGTATTCAGATTGGAGAAACATAAAACAGGTTGGGATCAGGGTGGTGAAACATAAAACAGGTTGGGATCAGAGTGGAGAAACATAAAACAGGTAGGGATCAGAGTGGAGAAACATAAAACAGGTTGGGATCAGAGTGGAGAAACATAAACAATCTGGGATCAGAGTGGAGACACATAAAGTAGGTTGGGATCAGAGTGGAGAAAGATGAAATAGGCTGGGATCAGAGAGGAGAAACATGGAGCAGGATGGGATCAGTGCGGAGAAACATAAAGCAGGTTGGGATCAGAGTGGAGAAACATGAAACAGGTTGGGATCAGAGTGGAGAAACATAAAACAGGTTGGGATCAGAGGGGAGAAACATAAAACAGGTTGGGATCAGAGTGGAGAATCATAAAACAGGTTGGGATCAGAGGGGAGAAACATAAAACAGGTTGGGATCAGAGTGGAGAAACATAAAACAGGTTGGGATCAGAGGGGAGAAACTTAAAACAGGTTGGGATCGGAGGGGAGAAACATTAAAGAGGCTGGGATCAGAGGGCAGAAGCATAAAACAGTTTGGGATCAAGGTGGAGAAACATAAAACAGGTTGGGATCAGAGTGGAGAAACATAAAACAGGTTGGGATCAGAGTGGAGAAACAGAAAACAGGCTGGGATCAGAGTGGAGAAACATAAAACAGGTTGGGATCAGAGTGAAAACATAAAACAGGCAGGGATCAGAGGGGAGAAACATAAAACAGGCTGGGATCAGAGGGGAGAAACAGAAAACAGGTTGGGATCAGAGTGGAGAAACAGAAAACAGGCTGGGATCTGAGTGGAGAAACATAAAACAGGTTGGGATCAGAGTGGAAACATAAAACAGGCTGGGATCAGAGTAGAGAAACATAAAACAGGCTGGGATCAGAGTGGAGAAATATAAAACAGGCAGGGATCAGAGTGGAGAAACATAAAACAGGCTGGGATCAGAGTGGAGAAATATAAAACAGGCTGGGATCAGAGTGGAGAAATATAAAACAGGCTGGGATCAGAGTGGAGAAACATAAAACGGGCCGGGATGGGAGTGGAGAAACATAAAACAGTTTGGGATCAGGGAGGCAAACATAAAACACGCTGGGATCAGATTGGAAAACATAAAGCAGGCTCAGATCAGAGTGGAGAAACATGGAGCAGGTTGGGATCAGAATGGAGAAACACAAAGTAGGTTGGGATCAGAGCGGAGAAACATAAACAATCTGGGATCAGATTGGAGAAACATAAAACAGGTTGGGATCAGGGTGGTGAAACATAAAACAGGTTGGGATCAGAGTGGAGAAACATAAAACAGGCTGGGAACAGAGTGGAGAAACATAAAAAAGTTTGGGATCAGAGCGGAGAAACATAAAACATTCCGGGATCAGAGTGGAGAAACATAAAGTAGGTTGGGATCAGAGTGGAGAAACATAAAACAGGTAGGGATCAGAGTGGAGAAACATAAAACAGGTAGGGATCAGAGTGGAGAAAGATTAAGCTGGTTGGGATCAGAGTTGAGAAGCATAAAGCAGGTTGGGATCAGAGTGGAGAAACATAAACAATCTGGGATCAGAGTGGAGACACATGAAGTAGGTTGGGATCAGAGTGGAGAAAGATGAAATAGGCTGGGATCAGAGAGGAGAAACATGGAGCAGGATGGGATCAGTGCGGAGAAACATAAAGCAGGTTGGGATCAGAGTGGAGAAACATGAAACAGTTTGGGATCAGAGTGGAGAAACATAAAACAGGTTGGGATCGGAGGGGAGAAACATAAAACAGGTTGGGATCGGAGGGGAGAAACATTAAAGAGGCTGGGATCAGAGGGCAGAAGCATAAAACAGGTTGGGATCAGAGTGGAAACATAAAACAGGCTGGGAACAGAGGGGAGAAACATTAAAGAGGCTGGGATCAGAGGGCAGAAGCATAAAACAGGTTGGGATCAGAGTGGAGAAACAGAAAACAGGCTGGGATCAGAGTGGAGAAACATAAAACAGGTTGGGATCAGAGTGGAAACATAAAACAGGCTGGGATCAGAGGGGAGAAACAGAAAACAGGTTGGGATCAGAGTGGAGAAACAGAAAACAGGCTGGGATCAGAGTGGAGAAACATAAAACAGGTTGGGATCAGAGTGGAAACATAAAACAGGCTGGGATCAGAGGGGAGAAACAGAAAACAGGCTGGGATCAGAGTGGAGAAACATAAAACAGGCTGGGATCAGAGTGGAGAAACATAAAACAGGCTGGGAACAGAGTGGAGAAACAGAAAACAGGCTGGGATCAGAGTGGAGAAACAGAAAACAGGCCTGGATGAGAGTGGAGAAACATCAAACAGGCTGGGATCAAACTGGAAAACATACAGCAGGCTGGGATCAGAGTGGAGAAACAGGGAGCAGGTTGGGATCAGAGAGGAAAACATAAAACAGGCTGGGAGCAGAGTGGAGAAACATAAACAATCTGGGATCAGAGTGGAGAAACATAAAACAGGTTGGGATCAGACTGGAAAACATAAAACAGGCTGGGATGAGAGTGGAGGAACATAAAACAGGCTGGGATCAGAGTGGAGAAACATAAAGAAGGCTGGGATCAGAGTGGAGAAACATAAAACAGGCTGGGATCAGAGTGGAGAAACATAAAACAGGCTGGTAACAGAGTGGAGAAACATAAAACAGGTTGGGATCAGAGTGGAGAAACATAAAACAGGTTGGGATCAGAGTGGAGAAACATAAAACAGGTTGGGATCAGAGTGGAGAAACATAAAACAGGTTGGGATCAGAGTGGAGAAACATAAAACAGGCTGGGATCAGAGTGGAGAAACAGAAAACAGGCTGGGATCAGAGTGGGGAAACATAAAACAGGCTGGGATCAGAGTGGAGAAACATAAAAAAGGCTGGGATCAGAGTGGAGAAACATAAAAAAGGCTGGGATCAGAGTGGAGAAACAGAAAACAGGTTGGGATCAGAGTGGAGAAACATAAAACAGGTTGGGATCAGAGGGGAGAAACATAAAACAGGTTGGGATCAGAGTGGAGAAACATGGAGCAGGATGGGATCAGTGAGGAGAAACATAAAGCAGGTTGGGATCAGAGTGGAGAAACATGAAACAGGTTGGGATCAGAGTGGAGAAACATAAAACAGGTTGGGATCAGAGGGGAGAAACATAAAACAGGTTGGGATCGGAGGGGAGAAACATTAAAGAGGCTGGGATCAGAGGGCAGAAGCAGAAAACAGGTTGGGATCAAGGTGGAGAAACATGGATCAGGTTGGGATCAGAATGGAGAAACATAAAGTAGGTTGGGATCAGAGCGGAGAAACATAAACAATCTGTATTCAGATTGGAGAAACATAAAACAGGTTGGGATCAGGGTGGTGAAACATAAAACAGGTTGGGATCAGAGTGGAGAAACATAAAACAGGTAGGGATCAGAGTGGAGAAACATAAAACAGGTAGGGATCAGAGTGGAGAAAGATTAAGCAGGTTGGGATCAGAGTGGAGAAGCATAAAGCAGGTTGGGATCAGAGTGGAGAAGCATAAAGCAGGTTGGGATCAGAGTGGAGAAACATAAACAATCTGGGATCAGAGTGGAGACACATAAAGTAGGTTGGGATCAGAGTGGAGAAAGATGAAATAGGCTGGGATCAGAGAGGAGAAACATGGAGCAGGATGGGATCAGTGCGGAGAAACATAAAGCAAGTTGGGATCAGAGTGGAGAAACATGAAACAGGTTGGGATCAGAGTGGAGAAACATAAAACAGGTTGGGATCAGAGGGGAGAAACATAAAACAGGTTGGGATCAGAGTGGAGAAACATAAAACAGGTTGGGATCGAAGGGGAGAAACATTAAAGAGGCTAGGATCAGAGTGGAGAAACATAAAACAGGTTGGGATCAGAGTGGAAACATAAAACAGGCTGGGAACAGAGGGGAGAAACTTAAAACAGGTTGGGATCGGAGGGGAGAAACATTAAAGAGGCTGGGATCAGAGGGCAGAAGCATAAAACAGGTTGGGATCAAGGTGGAGAAACATAAAACAGGTTGGGATCAGAGTGGAAACATAAAACAGGCTGGGAACAGAGGGGAGAAATATAAAACAGGCTGGGATCAGAGTGGAAACATAAAACAGGCTGGGAACAGAGGGGAGAAACAGAAAACAGGTTGGGATCAGAGTGGAGAAACAGAAAACAGGCTGGGATCAGAGTGGAGAAACATAAAACAGGTTGGGATCAGAGTGGAAACAAAAAACAGGCTGGGATCAGAGTGCAGAAACAGAAAACAGGCTGGGATCAGAGTGGAGAAACATAAAACAGGTTGGGATCAGAGTGGAAACATAAAACAGGCTGGGATCAGAGGGGAGAAATATAAAACAGGCTGGGATCAGAGGGGAGAAACAGAAAACAGGTTGGGATCAGAGTGGAGAAACAGAAAACAGGCTGGGATCAGAGGGGAGAAACAGAAAACAGGTTGGGATCAGAGTGCAGAAACAGAAAACAGGCTGGGATCAGAGTGGAGAAACATAAAACAGGTTGGGATCAGAGTGGAAACATAAAACAGGCTGGGATCAGAGGGGTGAAATATAAAACAGGCTGGGATCAGAGGGGAGAAACAGAAAACAGGTTGGGATCAGAGTGGAGAAACAGAAAACAGGCTGGGATCAGAGTGGAGAAACATAAAACAGGTTGGGATCAGAGTGCAGAAACAGAAAACAGGCTGGGATCAGAGTGGAGAAACATAAAACAGGTTGGGATCAGAGTGGAAACATAAAACAGGCTGGGATCAGAGGGGAGAAATATAAAACAGGCTGGGATCAGAGGGGAGAAACAGAAAACAGGTTGGGATCAGAGTGGAGAAACAGAAAACAGGCTGGGATCAGAGTGGAGAAACATAAAACAGGTTGGGATCAGAGTGGAAACAAAAAACAGGCTGGGATCAGAGGGGCGAAACAGAACACAGTCTGGGATCAGAGTGGAGAAACATAAAACAGGCAGGGATCAGAGTGGAGAAACATAAAACAGGCTGGGAACAGAGTGGAGAAACAGAAAACAGGCTGGGATCAGAGTGGAGAAACAGAAAACAGGCTGGGATCAGAGTGGAGAAACATAAAACAGGCTGGGATCAGAGTGGAGAAACAGAAAGCAGGTTGGGATCAGAGTGGAGAAACATAAAACAGGCTGGGATCAGAGTGGAGAAACAGAAAACAGGCTGGGATCAGAGTGGAGAAAGATTAAGCAGGTTGGGATCAGAGTGGAGAAGCATAAAGCAGGTTGGGATCAGAGTGGAGAAACATAAAAATGGCTGGGATCAGAGTGGAGAAACAGAAAACAGGCTGGGATCAGAGTGGAGAAACATAAAACAGGCTGGGAACAGAGTGGAGAAACATAAAATAGGTTGGGATCAGAGTGGAGAAAGATTAAGCAGGTTGGGATCAGAGTGGAGAAACATAAACAATCTGGGATCAGAGTGGAGAAACATAAATTAGGTTGGGATCAGAGTGGCGAAAGATTAAGCAGGTTGGGATCAGAGTGGAGAAACATAAACAATCTGGGATCAGAGTGGAGAAAGATTAAGCAGGTTGGGATCAGAGTGGAGAAGCATAAAGCAGGTTGGGATCAGAGTGGAGAAACATAAACAATCTGGGATCAGAGTGGAGAAACATAAAACAGGTTGGGATCAGAGTGGAAAACATAAAGCAGGCTGGGATCAGAGTGGAGAAACATGGATCAGGTTGGGATCAGAATGGAGAAACATAAAGCAGGTTGGGATCAGAGCGGAGAAACAGAAACAATCTGGGATCAGATTGGAGAAACATAAAACAGGTTGGGATCAGGGTGGTGAAACATAAAACAGGTTGGGATCAGAGTGGAGAAACATAAAACAGGCTGGGAACAGAGTGGAGAAACATAAAAAAGTTTGGGATCAGAGCGGAGAAACATAAAACATTCCGGGATCAGAGTGGAGAAACATAAAGTAGGTTGGGATCAGAGTGGAGAAATATAAAACAGGTAGGGATCAGAGTGGAGAAACATAAAACAGGTTGGGATCAGAGTGGAGAAAGATTAAGCAGGTTGGGATCAGAGTGGAGAAACATAAACAATCTGGGATCAGAGTGGAGAAACATAAAACAGGTTGGGATCAGACTGGAAAACATAAAACAGGCTGGGATGAGAGTGGAGAAACATAAAACAGGCTGGGATCAGAGTGGAGAAACATAAAATAGGCTGGGATCAGAGTGGAGAAACATAAAACAGGCTGGGATGAGAGTGGAGAAACATAAAACAGGCTGGGATCAGAGTGGAGAAACATAAAGAAGGCTGGGATCAGAGTGGAGAAACATAAAACAGGCTGGGATCAGAGTGGAGAAACATAAAACAGGTTGGGATCGGAGGGGAGAAACATTAAAGAGGCTGGGATCAGAGGGCAGAAGCAGAAAACAGGTTGGGATCAGAGTGGAGAAACATGGAGCAGGTTGGGATCAGAATGGAGAAACATAAAGTAGGTTGGGATCAGAGCGGAGAAACATAAACAATCTGTATTCAGATTGGAGAAACATAAAACAGGTTGGGATCAGGGTGGTGAAACATAAAACAGGTTGGGATCAGGGTGGTGAAACATAAAACAGGTAGGGATCAGAGTGGAGAAACATAAAACAGGTAGGGATCAGAGTGGTGAAACATAAAACAGGTTGGGATCAGAGTGGAGAAACATAAAACAGGTAGGGATCAGAGTGGAGAAACATGGAGCAGGATGGGATCAGTGCGGAGAAACATAAAGCAGGTTGGGATCAGAGTGGAGAAACATAAAACAGGTTGGGATCAGAGGGGAGAAAGATTAAGCAGGTTGGGATCAGAGTGGAGAAACATAAAACAGGTTGGGATCAGAGGGGAGAAAGATTAAGCAGGTTGGGATCAGAGTGGAGAAGCATAAAGCAGGTTGGGATCAGAGTGGAGAAACATAAACAATCTGGGATCAGAGTGGAGACACATAAAGTAGGTTGGGATCAGAGTGGAGAAAGATGAAATAGGCTGGGATCAGAGAGGAGAAACATGGAGCAGGATGGGATCAGTGCGGAGAAACATAAAACAGGTTGGGATCAGAGTGGAGAAACATAAAACAGGTTGGGATCAGAGTGGAGAAACATAAAACAGGTTGGGATCGAAGGGGAGAAACATTAAAGAGGCTGGGATCAGAGGGCAGAAGCAGAAAACAGGTTGGGATCAAGGTGGAGAAACATAAAACAGGTTGGGATCAGAGTGGAAACATAAAACAGGCTGGGAACAGAGGGGAGAAACTTAAAACAGGTTGGGATCGGAGGGGAGAAACATTAAAGAGGCTGGGATCAGAGGGCAGAAGCATAAAACAGTTTGGGATCAAGGTGGAGAAACATAAAACAGGTTGGGATCAGAGTGGAGAAACATAAAACAGGTTGGGATCAGAGTGCAGAAACAGAAAACAGGCTGGGATCAGAGTGGAGAAACATAAAACAGGTTGGGATCAGAGTGGAAACATAAAACAGTCTGGGATCAGAGGGGAGAAACATAAAACAGGCTGGGATCAGAGGGGAGAAACAGAAAACAGGTTGGGATCAGAGTGGAGAAACAGAAAACAGGCTGGGATCAGAGTGGAGAAACATAAAACAGGTTGGGATCAGAGTGGAAACAAAAAACAGGCTGGGATCAGAGGGGCGAAACAGAACACAGTCTGGGATCAGAGTGGAGAAACATAAAACAGGCAGGGATCAGAGTGGAGAAACATAAAACAGGCTGGGAACAGAGTGGAGAAACAGAAAACAGGCTGGGATCAGAGTGGAGAAACAGAAAACAGGCTGGGATCAGAGTGGAGAAACATAAAACAGGCTGGGATCAGAGTGGAGAAACAGAAAGCAGGTTGGGATCAGAGTGGAGAAACATAAAACAGGCTGGGATCAGAGTGGAGAAACAGAAAACAGGCTGGGATCAGAGTGGAGAAAGATTAAGCAGGTTGGGATCAGAGTGGAGAAGCATAAAGCAGGTTGGGATCAGAGTGGAGAAACATAAAAATGGCTGGGATCAGAGTGGAGAAACAGAAAACAGGCTGGGATCAGAGTGGAGAAACCTAAAACAGGCTGGGAACAGAGTGGAGAAACATAAAATAGGTTGGGATCAGAGTGGAGAAAGATTAAGCAGGTTGGGATCAGAGTGGAGAAACATAAACAATCTGGGATCAGAGTGGAGAAACATAAATTAGGTTGGGATCAGAGTGGCGAAAGATTAAGCAGGTTGGGATCAGAGTGGAGAAACATAAACAATCTGGGATCAGAGTGGAGAAAGATTAAGCAGGTTGGGATCAGAGTGGAGAAGCATAAAGCAGGTTGGGATCAGAGTGGAGAAACATAAACAATCTGGGATCAGAGTGGAGAAACATAAAACAGGTTGGGATCAGAGTGGAAAACATAAAGCAGGCTGGGATCAGAGTGGAGAAACATGGATCAGGTTGGGATCAGAATGGAGAAACATAAAGCAGGTTGGGATCAGAGCGGAGAAACAGAAACAATCTGGGATCAGATTGGAGAAACATAAAACAGGTTGGGATCAGGGTGGTGAAACATAAAACAGGTTGGGATCAGAGTGGAGAAACATAAAACAGGCTGGGAACAGAGTGGAGAAACATAAAAAAGTTTGGGATCAGAGCGGAGAAACATAAAACATTCCGGGATCAGAGTGGAGAAACATAAAGTAGGTTGGGATCAGAGTGGAGAAATATAAAACAGGTAGGGATCAGAGTGGAGAAACATAAAACAGGTTGGGATCAGAGTGGAGAAAGATTAAGCAGGTTGGGATCAGAGTGGAGAAACATAAACAATCTGGGATCAGAGTGGAGAAACATAAAACAGGTTGGGATCAGACTGGAAAACATAAAACAGGCTGGGATGAGAGTGGAGAAACATAAAACAGGCTGGGATCAGAGTGGAGAAACATAAAGAAGGCTGGGATCAGAGTGGAGAAACATAAAACAGGCTGGGATCAGAGTGGAGAAACATAAAACAGGCTGGGAACAGAGTGGATAAACATAAAACAGGTTGGGATCAGAGTGGAGAAACATAAAACAGGTTGGGATCAGAGTGGAGAAACATAAAACAGGTTGGGATCAGAGTGGAGAAACATAAAACAGGCTGGGATCAGAGTGGAGAAACAGAAAACAGGCTGCAATCAGAGTGGAGAAACATAAAACAGGCTGGGATCAGAGTGGAGAAACATAAAAAAGGCTGGGATCAGAGTGGAGAAACATAAAAAAGGCTGTGATCAGAGTGGAGAAACAGAAAACAGGTTGGGATCAGAGTGGAGAAACATAAAACAGGTTGGGATCAGAGGAGAGAAACATAAAACAGGTTGGGATCAGAGTGGAGAAACATGGAGCAGGATGGGATCAGTGAGGAGAAACATAAAGCAGGTTGGGATCAGAGTGGAGAAACATGGAGCAGGATGGGATCAGTGAGGAGAAACATAAAGCAGGTTGGGATCAGAGTGGAGAAACATGAAACAGGTTGGGATCAGAGTGGAGAAACATAAAACAGGTTGGGATCAGAGTGGAGAAACATAAACAATCTGGGATCAGAGTGGAGACACATGAAGTAGGTTGGGATCAGAGTGGAGAAAGATGAAAGAGGCTGGGATCAGAGAGGACAAACATGGAGCAGGATGGGATCAGTGCGGAGAAACATAAAGCAGGTTGGGATCAGAGTGGAGAAACATGAAACAGTTTGGGATCAGAGTGGAGAAACATAAAACAGGTTGGGATCGGAGGGGAGAAACATAAAACAGGTTGGGATCAGAGTGGAGAAACATAAAACAGGTTGGGATCGGAGGGGAGAAACATAAAACAGGTTGGGATCGGAGGGGAGAAACATTAAAGAGGCTGGGATCAGAGTGGAGAAACATAAAACAGGTTGGGATCAGAGTGGAAACATAAAACAGGCTGGGAACAGAGGGGAGAAACTTAAAACAGGTTGGGATCGGAGGGGAGAAACATTAAAGAGGCTGGGATCAGAGGGCAGAAGCATAAAACAGGTTGGGATCAAGGTGGAGAAACATAAAACAGGTTGGGATCAGAGTGGAAACATAAGACAGGCTGGGATCAGAGGGGAGAAACATAAAACAGGTTGGGATCAGAGTGGAGAAACATAAAACAGGCTGGGATCAGAGTGGAGAAACATAAAACAGGTTGGGATCAGAGTGGAAACATAAAACAGGTTGGGATCAGAGTGGAGAAACAGAAAACAGGCTGGGATCAGAGTGGAGAAACATAAAACAGGTTGGGATCAGAGTGGAAACATAAAACAGGCTGGGATCAGAGGGGAGAAACAGAAAACAGGTTGGGATCAGAGTGGAGAAACAGAAAACAGGCTGGGATCAGAGTGGAGAAACATAAAACAGGTTGGGATCAGAGTGGAAACATAAAACAGGCTGGGATCAGAGGGGAGAAACAGAAAACAGGCTGGGATCTGAGTGGAGAAACATAAAACAGGCTGGGATCAGAGTGGAGAAACATAAAACAGGCTGGGAACAGAGTGGAGAAACAGAAAACAGGCTGGGATCAGAGTGGAGAAACAGAAAACAGGCCTGGATGAGAGTGGAGAAACATCAAACAGGCTGGGATCAAACTGGAAAACATACAGCAGGCTGGGATCAGAGTGGAGAAACAGGGAGCAGGTTGGGATCGGAGAGGAAAACATAAAACAGGCTGGGAGCAGAGTGGAGAAACATAAACAATCTGGGATCAGAGTGGAGAAACATAAAACAGGTTGGGATCAGACTGGAAAAGATAAAACAGGCTGGGATGAGAGTGGAGAAACATAAAACAGGCTGGGATCAGAGTGGAGAAACATAAAACAGGCTGGGAACAGAGTGGATAAACTTAAAACAGGTTGGGATCAGAGTGGAGAAACATAAAACAGGTTGGGATCAGAGTGGAGAAACAGAAAACAGGCTGGGATCAGAGTGGAGAAACATAAAACAGGCTGGGATCAGAGGGGAGAAACATAAAAAAGGCTGGGATCAGAGTGGAGAAACAGAAAACAGGCTGTGATCAGAGTGGAGAAACAGAAAACAGGTTAGGATCAGAGTGGAGAAACATAAAACAGGTTGGGATCAGAGGGGAGAAACATAAAACAGGTTGGGATCAGAGTGGAGAAACATGGAGCAGGATGGGATCAGTGAGGAGAAACATAAAGCAGGTTGGGATCAGAGTGGAGAAACATGAAGCAGGTTGGGATCAGAGTGGAGAAACATAAAACAGGCTGGGATCAGAGTGGAGAAACATAAAACAGGCTGGGATCAGAGTGGAGAAACAGAAAACAGGCTGGGAACAGAGTGGAGAAACATAAAACAGGCTGGGATCAGAGTGGAGAAACATAAAACAGGCTGGGAACAGAGTGGATAAACTTAAAACAGGTTGGGATCAGAGTGGAGAAACATAAAACAGGTTGGGATCAGAGTGGAGAAACATAAAACAGGCTGGGATCAGAGTGGAGAAACAGAAAACAGGCTGGGATCAGAGTGGAGAAACATAAAACAGGCTGGGATCAGAGTGGAGAAACATAAAAAAGGCTGGGATCAGAGTGGAGAAACAGAAAACAGGCTGTGATCAGAGTGGAGAAACAGAAAACAGGTTGGGATCAGAGTGGAGAAACATAAAACAGGTTGGGATCAGAGGGGAGAAACATAAAACAGGTTGGGATCAGAGTGGAGAAACATGGAGCAGGATGGGATCAGTGAGGAGAAACATAAAGCAGGTTGGGATCAGAGTGGAGAAACATGAAGCAGGTTGGGATCAGAGTGGAGAAACATAAAACAGGTTGGGATCAGAGGGGAGAAACATAAAACAGGTTGGGATCAGAGTGGAGAAACATAAAACAGGTTGGGATCGGAGGGGAGAAACATTAAAGAGGCTGGGATCAGAGGGCAGAAGCAGAAAACAGGTTGGGATCAAGGTGGAGAAACATAAAACAGGTTGGGATCAGAGTGGAGAAACATGGAGCAGGTTGGGATCAGAATGGAGAAACATAAAGTAGGTTGGGATCAGAGCGGAGAAACATAAACAATCTGTATTCAGATTGGAGAAACATAAAACAGGTTGGGATCAGGGTGGTGAAACATAAAACAGGTTGGGATCAGAGTGGAGAAACATAAAACAGGTAGGGATCAGAGTGGAGAAACATAAAACAGGTAGGGATCAGAGTGGAGAAAGATTAAGCAGGTTGGGATCAGAGTGGAGAAGCATAAAGCAGGTTGGGATCAGAGTGGAGAAACATAAACAATCTGGGATCAGAGTGGAGACACATAAAGTAGGTTGGGATCAGAGTGGAGAAAGATGAAATAGGCTGGGATCAGAGAGGAGAAACATGGAGCAGGATGGGATCAGTGCGGAGAAACATAAAGCAGGTTGGGATCAGAGTGGAGAAACATGAAACAGGTTGGGATCAGAGTGGAGAAACATAAAACAGGTTGGGATCAGAGGGGAGAAACATAAAGCAGGTTGGGATCAGAGTGGAGAAACATAAAACAGGTTGGGATCAGAGGGGAGAAACATAAAACAGGTTGGGATCAGAGTGGAGAAACATAAAACAGGTTGGGATCGGAGGGGAGAAACATTAAAGAGGCTGGGATCAGAGGGCAGAAGCAGAAAACAGGTTGGGATCAAGGTGGAGAAACATAAAACAGGTTGGGATCAGAGTGGAGAAACATGGAGCAGGTTGGGATCAGAATGGAGAAACATAAAGTAGGTTGGGATCAGAGCGGAGAAACATAAACAATCTGTATTCAGATTGGAGAAACATAAAACAGGTTGGGATCAGGGTGGTGAAACATAAAACAGGTTGGGATCAGAGTGGAGAAACATAAAACAGGTAGGGATCAGAGTGGAGAAACATAAAACAGGTAGGGATCAGAGTGGAGAAAGATTAAGCAGGTTGGGATCAGAGTGGAGAAGCATAAAGCAGGTTGGGATCAGAGTGGAGAAACATAAACAATCTGGGATCAGAGTGGAGACACATAAAGTAGGTTGGGATCAGAGTGGAGAAAGATGAAATAGGCTGGGATCAGAGAGGAGAAACATGGAGCAGGATGGGATCAGTGCGGAGAAACATAAAGCAGGTTGGGATCAGAGTGGAGAAACATGAAACAGGTTGGGATCAGAGTGGAGAAACATAAAACAGGTTGGGATCAGAGGGGAGAAACATAAAGCAGGTTGGGATCAGAGTGGAGAAACATAAAACAGGTTGGGATCAGAGGGGAGAAACATAAAACAGGTTGGCATCAGAGTGGAGAAACATAAAACAGGTTGGGATCAGAGGGGAGAAACATAAAACAGGTTGGGATCAGAGGGGAGAAACATAAAACAGGTTGGGATCAGACGGCAGAAGCAGAAAACAGGTTGGGATCAAGGTGGAGAAACATAAAACAGGTTGGGATCAGAGTGGAAACATAAAACAGGCTGGGAACAGAGGGGAGAAACTTAAAACAGGTTGGGATCGGAGGGGAGAAACATTAAGGAGGCTGGGATCAGAGGGCAGAAGCATAAAACAGTTTGGGATCAAGGTGGAGAAACATAAAACAGGTTGGGATCAGAGTGGAGAAACATAAAACAGGTTGGGATCAGAGTGGAGAAACAGAAAACAGGCTGGGATCAGAGGGGAGAAACATAAAGCAGGTTGGGATCAGAGTGGAGAAACAGAAAACAGGCTGGGATCAGAGTGGAGAAAGATTAAGCAGGTTGGGATCAGAGTGGAGAAGCATAAAACAGGCTGGGATCAGAGTGGAGAAACATAAAACAGGCTGGGATCAGAGTGGAGAAACATAAAGCAGGTTGGGATCAGAGTGGAGAAACATAAAACAGGCTGGGATCAGAGTGGAAACATAAAACAGGCTGGGATCAGACTGGAAAACATACAGCAGGTTGGGATCAGAGTGGAGAAACAGGGAGCAGGTTGGGATCAGAGAGGAAAACATAAAACAGGCTGGGAGCAGAGTGGAGAAACATCAAACAGGCTGGGATCAGAGTGGAGAAACAGAAAACAGGCTGGGATCAGAGTGGAGAAAGATTAAGCAGGTTGGGATCAGAGTGGAGAAGCATAAAGCAGGTTGGGATCAGAGTGGAGAAGCATAAAACAGGCTGGGATCAGAGTGGAGAAACATAAAACAGGCTGGGATCAGAGTGGAGAAACATAAAGCAGGTTGGGATCGGAGGGGAGAAACATTAAAGAGGCTGGGATCAGAGTGGAGAAACATAAAACAGGTTGGGATCAGAGTGGAAACATAAGACAGGCTGGGATCAGAGTGGAGAAACATAAAACAGGTTGGGATCAGAGTGGAGAAACATAAAACAGGTTGGGATCAGAGTGGAGAAACAGAAAACAGGCTGGGATCAGAGTGGAGAAACATAAAACAGGTTGGGATCAGAGTGGAAACATAAAACAGGCTGGGATCAGAGGGGAGAAACAGAAAACAGGTTGGGATCAGAGTGGAGAAACATAAAACAGGTTGGGATCAGAGTGGAGAAACAGAAAACAGGCTGGGATCAGAGTGGAGAAACATAAAACAGGTTGGGATCAGAGTGGAAACATAAAACAGGCTGGGATCAGAGGGGAGAAACAGAAAACAGGTTGGGATCAGAGTGGAGAAACATAAAACAGGTTGGGATCAGAGTGGAAACATAAAACAGGCTGGGATCAGAGGGGAGAAACAGAAAACAGGCTGGGATCAGAGTGGAGAAACATAAAACAGGCTGGGAACAGAGTGGAGAAACAGAAAACAGGCTGGGATCAGAGTGGAGAAACAGAAAACAGGCCTGGATGAGAGTGGAGAAACATCAAACAGGCTGGGATCAAACTGGAAAACATACAGCAGGCTGGGATCAGAGTGGAGAAACAGGGAGCAGGTTGGGATCAGAGAGGAAAACATAAAACAGGCTGGGAGCAGAGTGGAGAAACATAAACAATCTGGGATCAGAGTGGAGAAACATAAAACAGGTTGGGATCAGACTGGAAAACATAAAACAGGCTGGGATGAGAGTGGAGAAACATAATACAGGCTGGGATCAGAGTTGAGAAACAGAAAGAAGGCTGGGATCAGAGTGGAGAAACAGAAAACAGGCTGGGAACAGAGTGGAGAAACATAAAACAGGCTGGGATCAGAGTGGAGAAACATAAAACAGGCTGGGAACAGAGTGGATAAACATAAAACAGGTTGGGATCAGAGTGGAGAAACATAAAACAGGTTGGGATCAGAGTGGAGAAACATAAAACAGGTTGGGATCAGAGTGGAGAAACATAAAACAGGCCGGGATCAGAGTGGAGAAACAGAAAACAGGCTGGAATCAGAGTGGAGAAACATAAAACAGGCTGGGATCAGAGTGGAGAAACATAAAAAAGGCTGGGATCAGAGTGGAGAAACATAAAACAGGCTGGGATCAGAGTGGAGAAACAGAAAACAGGCTGTGATCAGAGTGGAGAAACAGAAAACAGGTTGGGATCAGAGGGGAGAAACATAAAACAGGTTGGGATCAGAGTGGAGAAACATGGAGCAGGATGGGATCAGTGAGGAGAAACATAAAGCAGGTTGGGATCAGAGTGGAGAAACATGAAACAGGTTGGGATCAGAGTGGAGAAACATAAAACAGGTTGGGATCACAGGGGAGAAACATAAAACAGGTTGGGATCAGAGTGGAGAAACATAAAACAGGTTGGGATCGGAGGGGAGAAACATTAAAGAGGCTGGGATCAGAGGGCAGAAGCAGAAAACAGGTTGGGATCAAGGTGGAGAAACATAAAACACGTTGGGATCAGAGTGGAGAAACATGGAGCAGGTTGGGATCAGAATGGAGAAACATAAAGTAGGTTGGGATCAGAGCGGAGAAACATAAACAATCTGTATTCAGATTGGAGAAACATAAAACAGGTTGGGATCAGAGTGGTGAAACATAAAACACGTTGGGATCAGAGTGGAGAAACATAAAACAGGCTGGGAACAGTGTGGAGAAACATAAACCAGTTTGGGATCAGATCGGAGAAACATAAAACATTCCGGGATCAGAGTGGAGAAACATAAAGTAGGTTGGGATCAGAGTGGAGAAACATAAAACAGGTAGGGATCAGAGTGGAGAAACATAAAACAGGTAGGGATCAGAGTGGAGAAACATAAACAATCTGGGATCAGAGTGGAGAAACATAAATTAGGTTGGGATCAGAGTGGAGAAAGATTAAGCAGGTTGGGATCAGAGTGGAGAAGCATAAAGCAGGTTGGGATCAGAGTGGAGAAACATAAACAATCTGGGATCAGAGTGGAGACACATAAAGTAGGTTGGGATCAGAGTGGAGAAAGATTAAATAGGCTGGGATCAGAGAGGAGAAACATGGAGCAGGATGGGATCAGTGCGGAGAAACATAAAGCAGGTTGGGATCAGAGTGGAGAAACATGAAACAGGTTGGGATCAGAGTGGAGAAACATAAAACAGGTTGGGATCAGAGGGGAGAAACATAAAACAGGTTGGGATCAGAGTGGAGAAACATAAAACAGGTTGGGATCGGAGGGGAGAAACATTAAAGAGGCTGGGATCAGAGGGCAGAAGCAGAAAACAGGTTGGGATCAAGGTGGAGAAACATAAAACAGGTTGGGATCAGAGTGGAGAAACAGAAAACAGGCTGGGATCAGAGTGGAGAAACAGAAAACAGGCTGGGATCAGAGTGGAGAAACATAAAACAGGTTGGGATCAGAGTGGAAACATAAAACAGGCTGGGATCAGAGGGGAGAAACATAAAACAGGCTGGGATCAGAGTGGAAACATAAAACAGGCTGGGATCAGAGGGGAGAAACATAAAACAGGCTGGGATCAGAGGGGAGAAACAGAAAACAGGCTGGGATCAGAGGGGAGAAACATAAAACAGGCTGGGATCAGAGGGGAGAAACATAAAACAGGCTGGGATCAGAGGGGAGAAACAGAAAACAGGTTGGGATCAGAGTGGAGAAACAGAAAACAGGCTGGGATCAGAGTGGAGAAACATAAAACAGGTTGGGATCAGAGTGGAAACATAAAACAGGCTGGGATCAGAGGGGAGAAACATAAAACAGGCTGGGATCAGAGGGGAGAAACAGAAAACAGGTTGGGATCAGAGTGGAGAAACAGAAAACAGGCTGGGATCAGAGTGGAAACATAAAACAGGCTGGGATCAGAGGGGAGAAACATAAAACAGGCTGGGATCAGAGGGGAGAAACAGAAAACAGGCTGGGATCAGAGGGGAGAAACATAAAACAGGCTGGGATCAGAGGGGAGAAACATAAAACAGGCTGGGATCAGAGGGGAGAAACAGAAAACAGGTTGGGATCAGAGTGGAGAAACAGAAAACAGGCTGGGATCAGAGTGGAGAAACATAAAACAGGTTGGGATCAGAGTGGAAACATAAAACAGGCTGGGATCAGAGGGGAGAAACATAAAACAGGCTGGGATCAGAGGGGAGAAACAGAAAACAGGTTGGGATCAGAGTGGAGAAACAGAAAACAGGCTGGGATCAGAGTGGAGAAACATAAAACAGGTTGGGATCAGAGTGGAAACATAAAACAGGCTGGGATCAGAGGGGCGAAACAGAACACAGTCTGGGATCAGAGTGGAGAAACATAAAACAGGCTGGGATCAGAGTGGAGAAATATAAAACAGGCTGGGAACAGAGTGGAGAAACAGAAAACAGGCTGGGATCAGAGTGGAGAAACAGAAAACAGGCCTGGATGAGAGTGGAGAAACATCAAACAGGCTGGGATCAAACTGGAAAACATACAGCAGGCTGGGATCAGAGTGCAGAAACATCAAACAGGCTGGGATCAGACTGGAAAACATACAGCAGGCTGGGATCAGAGTGGAGAAACAGGGAGCAGGTTTGGATCAGAGAGGAAAACATAAAACAGGCTGGGAGCAGAGTGGAGAAACATAAAACAGGCTGGGATCAGAGTGGAGAAACAGAAAACAGGCTGGGATCAGAGTGGAGAAAGATTAAGCAGGTTGGGATCAGAGTGGAGAAGCATAAAGCAGGTTGGGATCAGAGTGGAGAAGCATAAAACAGGCTGGGATCAGAGTGGAGAAACATAAAACAGGCTGGGATCAGAGTGGAGAAACATAAAGCAGGTTGGGATCAGAGTGGAGAAACATAAAACAGGCTGGGATCAGAGTGGAGAAACAGAAAACAGGCTGGGATCAGAGTGGAGAAAGATTAAACAGGTTGGGATCAGAGTGGAGAAGCATAAAGCAGGTTGGGATCAGAGTGGAGAAACATAAAAAAGGCTGGGATCAGAGTGGAGAAACAGAAAACAGGCTGGGATCAGAGTGGAGAAACAGAAAACAGGCTGGGATCAGAGTGGAGAAAGATTAAACAGGTTGGGATCAGAGTGGAGAAGCATAAAGCAGGTTGGGATCAGAGTGGAGAAACATAAAAAAGGCTGGGATCAGAGTGGAGAAACAGAAAACAGGCTGGGATCAGAGTGGAGAAACATAAAACAGGCTGGGAACAGAGTGGAGAAACATAAATTAGGTTGGGATCAGAGTGGAGAAAGATTAAGCAGGTTGGGATCAGAGTGGAGAAGCATAAAGCAGGTTGGGATCAGAGTGGAGAAACAGAAAACAGGCTGGGATCAGAGTGGAGAAAGATTAAGCAGGTTGGGATCAGAGTGGAGAAGCATAAAGCAGGTTGGGATCAGAGTGGAGAAGCAGAAAACAGGCTGGGATCAGAGTGGAGAAAGATTAAGCAGGTTGGGATCAGAGTGGAGAAGCATAAAGCAGGTTGGGATCAGAGTGGAGAAACATAAAAAAGGCTGGGATCAGAGTGGAGAAACAGAAAACAGGCTGGGATCAGAGTGGAGAAACATAAAACAGGCTGGGATCAGAGTGGAGAAACATAAACAGGCTGGGATCAGAGTGGAGAAACAGAAAACAGGCTGGGATCAGAGTGGAGAAAGATTAAACAGGTTGGGATCAGAGTGGAGAAGCATAAAGCAGGTTGGGATCAGAGTGGAGAAACATAAAAAAGGCTGGGATCAGAGTGGAGAAACAGAAAACAGGCTGGGATCAGAGTGGAGAAACATAAAACAGGCTGGGAACAGAGTGGAGAAACATAAATTAGGTTGGGATCAGAGTGGAGAAAGATTAAGCAGGTTGGGATCAGAGTGGAGAAGCATAAAGCAGGTTGGGATCAGAGTGGAGAAGCATAAAACAGGCTGGGATCAGAGTGGAGAAACATAAAACAGGCTGGGATCAGAGTGGAGAAACATAAAGCAGGTTGGGATCAGAGTGGAGAAACATAAAACAGGCTGGGATCAGAGTGGAGAAACAGAAAACAGGCTGGGATCAGAGTGGAGAAAGATTAAACAGGTTGGGATCAGAGTGGAGAAGCATAAAGCAGGTTGGGATCAGAGTGGAGAAACATAAAAAAGGCTGGGATCAGAGTGGAGAAACAGAAAACAGGCTGGGATCAGAGTGGAGAAACATAAAACAGGCTGGGAACAGAGTGGAGAAACATAAATTAGGTTGGGATCAGAGTGGAGAAAGATTAAGCAGGTTGGGATCAGAGTGGAGAAGCATAAAGCAGGTTGGGATCAGAGTGGAGAAACAGAAAACAGGCTGGGATCAGAGTGGAGAAAGATTAAGCAGGTTGGGATCAGAGTGGAGAAGCATAAAGCAGGTTGGGATCAGAGTGGAGAAGCAGAAAACAGGCTGGGATCAGAGTGGAGAAAGATTAAGCAGGTTGGGATCAGAGTGGAGAAGCATAAAGCAGGTTGGGATCAGAGTGGAGAAGCATAAAACAGGCTGGGATCAGAGTGGAGAAACATAAAACAGGCTGGGATCAGAGTGGAGAAACATAAAGCAGGTTGGGATCAGAGTGGAGAAACATAAAACAGGCTGGGATCAGAGTGGAGAAACAGAAAACAGGCTGGGATCAGAGTGGAGAAAGATTAAACAGGTTGGGATCAGAGTGGAGAAGCATAAAGCAGGTTGGGATCAGAGTGGAGAAACATAAAAAAGGCTGGGATCAGAGTGGAGAAACAGAAAACAGGCTGGGATACGAGTGGAGAAACATAAAACAGGCTGGGAACAGAGTGGAGAAACATAAATTAGGTTGGGATCAGAGTGGAGAAAGATTAAGCAGGTTGGGATCAGAGTGGAGAAACATAAACAATCTGGGATCAGAGTGGAGAAACATAAAACAGGTTGGGATCAGAGTGGAGAAAGATTAAGCAGGTTGGGATCAGAGTGGAGAAACATAAATTAGGTTGGGATCAGAGTGCCGAAAGATTAAGCAGGTTGGGCTCAGAGTGGAGAAGCATAAAGCAGGTTGGGATCAGAGTGGAGAAACATAAACAATCTGGGATCAGAGTGGAGAAAGATTAAGCAGGTTGGGATCAGAGTGGAGAAGCATAAAGCAGGTTGGGATCAGAGTGGAGAAACATAAACAATCTGGGATCAGAGTGGAGAAACATAAAACAGGTTGGGATCAGAGAGGAAAACATAAAACACGCTGGAATCAGATTGGAAAACATAAAGCAGGCTGGGATCAGAGTGGAGAAACATGGATCAGGTTGGGATCAGAATGGAGAGACATAAACAATCTGGGATCAGATTGGAGAAACATAAAACAGGTTGGGATCAGGGTGGTGAAATATAAAACAGGTTGGGATCAGACTGGAGAAACATAAAACAGGCTGGGAACAGAGTGGAGAAACATAAAAAAGTTTGGGATCAGAGTGGAGAAACATAAAACATTCCGGGATCAGAGTGGAGAAACATAAAGTTGGTTGGGATCAGAGTGGAGAAACATAAAACAGGTAGGGATCAGAGTGGAGAAACATAAAACAGGTTGGGATCAGAGTGGAGAAAGATTAAGCAGGTTGGGATCAGAGTGGAGAAGCATAAAACAGGTTGGGATCAGAGTGGAGAAACATAAACAATCTGGGATCAGAGTGGAGACACATAAAGTAGGTTGGGATCAGAGTGGAGAATGATCAAATAGGCTGGGATCAGAGAGGAGAAACATGGAGCAGGATGGGATCAGTGCGGAGAAACATAAAGCAAAACAAAGAACAAAGATAATTACAGCACAGGAACAGGCTCTTCGGCCCTCCAAGCCTGCGCCGATCCAGATCCTCTCTCTAAACATGTCGCCTATTTTCTAAGGTTCTGTATCTCTTTTCTTCCTGCCCATTCATGTATCTGTCTAGATACATCTTAAAAGACTCCATCGTGCCCGCATCTACCACCTCCGCTGGCAATGCGTTCCAGGTGCCCACCACCCTCTGCGTAAAGAACTTTCCACGCATATCCCCCCTAAACTTTTCCCCTTTCACTTTGAACTCGTGTCCTCTAGTAATTGAAACCCCCACTCTGGGAAAAAGCCTCTTGCTTTTGGGATCAGAGTGGAGAAACATGAAACAGGTTGGGATCAGAGTGGAGAAAGATTAAGCAGGTTGGGATCAGAGTGGAGAAGCATAAAGCAGGTTGGGATCAGAGTGGAGAAACATAAACAATCTGGGATCAGAGTGGAGACACATAAAGTAGGTTGGGATCAGAGTGGAGAAACATGAAACAGGTTGGGATCAGAGTGGAGAAACATAAAACAGGTTGGGATCAGAGGGGAGAAACATAAAACAGGTTGGGATCAGAGTGGAGAAACATAAAACAGGTTGGGATCGGAGGGGAGAAACATTAAAGAGGCTGGGATCAGAGGGCAGAAGCAGAAAACAGGTTGGGATCAAGGTGGAGAAACATAAAACAGGTTGGGATCAGAGTGGAAACATAAAACAGGCTGGGAACAGAGTGGAGAAACTTAAAACAGGTTGGGATCGGAGGGGAGAAACATTAAAGAGGCTGGGATCAGAGGGCAGAAGCATAAAACAGTTTGGGATCAAGGTGGAGAAACATAAAACAGGTTGGGATCAGAGTGGAGAAACATAAAACAGGTTGGGATCAGAGTGGAGAAACAGAAAACAGGCTGGGATCAGAGTGGAGAAACATAAAACAGGTTGGGATCAGAGTGGAAACATAAAACAGGCTGGGATCAGAGGGGAGAAACATAAAACAGGCTGGGATCAGAGGGGAGAAACAGAAAACAGGTTGGGATCAGAGTGGAGAAACAGAAAACAGGCTGGGATCAGAGTGGAGAAACATAAAACAGGTTGGGATCAGAGGGGCGAAACAGAACACAGTCTGGGATCAGAGTGGAGAAACATAAAACAGGCTGGGATCAGAGTGGAGAAATATAAAACAGGCTGGGAACAGAGTGGAGAAACAGAAAACAGGCTGGGATCAGAGTGGAGAAACAGAAAACAGGCCTGGATGAGAGTGGAGAAACATCAAACAGGCTGGGTTCAAACTGGAAAACATACAGCAGGCTGGGATCAGAGTGCAGAAACATCAAACAGGCTGGGATCAGACTGGAAAACATACAGCAGGCTGGGATCAGAGTGGAGAAACAGGGAGCAGGTTTGGATCAGAGAGGAAAACATAAAACAGGCTGGGAGCAGAGTGGAGAAACATAAAACAGGCTGGGATCAGAGTGGAGAAACAGAAAACAGGCTGGGATCAGAGTGGAGACAGATTAAGCAGGTTGGGATCAGAGTGGAGAAGCATAAAGCAGGTTGGGATCAGAGTGGAAAAACATAAAACAGGCTGGGATCAGACTGGAGAAACATAAAGCAGGTTGGGATCAGAGTGGAGAAACATAAAACAGGCTGGGATCAGAGTGGAGAAACAGAAAACAGGCTGGGATCAGAGTGGAGAAAGATTAAACAGGTTGGGATCAGAGTGGAGAAGCATAAAGCAGGTTGGGATCAGAGTGGAGAAACATAAAAAAGGCTGGGATCAGAGTGGAGAAACAGAAAACAGGCTGGGATCAGAGTGGAGAAACATAAAACAGGCTGGGAACAGAGTGGAGAAACATAAATTAGGTTGGGATCAGAGTGGAGAAAGATTAAGCAGGTTGGGATCAGAGTGGAGAAACATAAACAATCTGGGATCAGAGTGGAGAAACATAAAACAGGTTGGGATCAGAGTGGAGAAAGATTAAGCAGGTTGGGATCAGAGTGGAGAAACATAAATTAGGTTGGGATCAGAGTGCCGAAAGATTAAGCAGGTTGGGATCAGAGTGGAGAAGCATAAAGCAGGTTGGGATCAGAGTGGAGAAACATAAACAATCTGGGATCAGAGTGGAGAAAGATTAAGCAGGTTGGGATCAGAGTGGAGAAGCATAAAGCAGGTTGGGATCAGAGTGGAGAAACATAAACAATCTGGGATCAGAGTGGAGAAACATAAAACAGGTTGGGATCAGAGAGGAAAACATAAAACACGCTGGAATCAGATTGGAAAACATAAAGCAGGCTGGGATCAGAGTGGAGAAACATGGATCAGGTTGGGATCAGAATGGAGAAACATAAACAATCTGGGATCAGATTGGAGAAACATAAAACAGGTTGGGATCAGGGTGGTGAAATATAAAACAGGTTGGGATCAGACTGGAGAAACATAAAACAGGCTGGGAACAGAGTGGAGAAACATAAAAAAGTTTGGGATCAGAGTGGAGAAACATAAAACATTCCGGGATCAGAGTGGAGAAACATAAAGTTGGTTGGGATCAGAGTGGAGAAACATAAAACAGGTAGGGATCAGAGTGGAGAAACATAAAACAGGTTGGGATTAGAGTGGAGAAAGATTAAGCAGGTTGGGATCAGAGTGGAGAAGCATAAAACAGGTTGGGATCAGAGTGGAGAAACATAAACAATCTGGGATCAGAGTGGAGACACATAAAGTAGGTTGGGATCAGAGTGGAGAATGATCAAATAGGCTGGGATCAGAGAGGAGAAACATGGAGCAGGATGGGATCAGTGCGGAGAAACATAAAGCAAAACAAAGAACAAAGATAATTACAGCACAGGAACAGGCTCTTCGGCCCTCCAAGCCTGCGCCGATCCAGATCCTCTCTCTAAACATGTCGCCTATTTTCTAAGGTTCTGTATCTCTTTTCTTCCTGCCCATTCATGTATCTGTCTAGATACATCTTAAAAGACTCCATCGTGCCCGCATCTACCACCTCCGCTGGCAATGCGTTCCAGGTGCCCACCACCCTCTGCGTAAAGAACTTTCCACGCATATCCCCCCTAAACTTTTCCCCTTTCACTTTGAACTCGTGTCCTCTAGTAATTGAAACCCCCACTCTGGGAAAAAGCCTCTTGCTTTTGGGATCAGAGTGGAGAAACATGAAACAGGTTGGGATCAGAGTGGAGAAACATAAAACAGGTTGGGATCAGAGTGGAGAAACATAAAACAGGTTGGGATCGGAGGGGAGAAACAGTAAAGAGGCTGGGATCAGAGGGCAGAAGCATAAAACAGGTTGGGATCAAGGTGGAGAAACATAAAACAGGTTGGGATCAGAGTGGAAACATAAAACAGGCTGGGAACATAGGGGAGAAACTTAAAACAGGTTGGGATCGGAGGGGAGAAACATTAAAGAGGCTGGGATCAGAGGGCAGAAGCATAAAACAGGTTGGGATCAAGGTGCAGAAACATAAAACAGGTTGGGATCAGAGTGGAAACATAAGACAGGCTGGGATCAGAGTGGAGAAACATAAATTAGGTTGGGATCAGAGTGGAGAAAGATTAAGCAGGTTGGGATCAGAGTGGAGAAACATAAACAATCTGGGATCAGAGTGGAGAAACATAAAACAGGTTGGGATCAGAGTGGAGAAAGATCAAGCAGGTTGGGATCAGAGTGGAGAAACATAAATTAGGTTGGGATCAGAGTGGCGAAAGATTAAGCAGGTTGGGATCAGAGTGGAGAAGCATAAAGCAGGTTGGGATCAGAGTGGAGAAACATAAACAATCTGGGATCAGAGTGGAGAAAGATTAAGCAGGTTGGGATCAGAGTGGAGAAGCATAAAGCAGGTTGGGATCAGAGTGGAGAAACATGGATCAGGTTGGGATCAGAATGGAGAAACATAAAGCAGGTTGGGATCAGAGTGGAGAAACATAAACAATCTGGGATCAGAGTGGAGAAACATAAAACAGGTTGGGATCAGAGTGGCGAAACATGGATCAGGTTGGGATCAGAATGGAGAAACATAAAGCAGGTTGGGATCAGAGCGGAGAAACATAAACAATCTGGGATCAGATTGGAGAAACATAAAACAGGTTGGGATCAGGGTGGTGAAACATAAAACAGGTTGGGATCAAAGTGGAGAAACATAAAACAGGCTGGGAACAGAGTGGAGAAACATAAAAAAGTTTGGGATCAGAGCGGAGAAACATAAAACATTCCGGGATCAGAGTGTAGAAACATAAAATAGGTTGGGATCAGAGTGGAGAAACATAAAACAGGTAGGGATCAGAGTGGAGAAACATAAAACAGGTTGGGATCAGAGTGGAGAAAGATTAAGCAGGTTGGGATCAGAGTGGAGAAGCATAAACAATCTGGGATCAGAGTGGAGACACATAAAGTAGGTTGGGATCAGAGTGGAGAATGATCAAATAGGCTGGGATCAGAGAGGAGAAACATGGAGCAGGATGGGATCAGTGCGGAGAAACATAAAGCAGGTTGGGATCAGAGTGGAGAAACATAAAACAGGTTGGGATCAAGGTGGAGAAACATAAAACAGGTTGGGATCAGAGTGGAGAAACATAAAACAGGTTGGGATCGGAGGGGAGAAACATAAAACAGGTTGGGATCGGAGGGGAGAAACATAAAACAGGTTGGGATCAAGGTGGAGAAACAAAAAACAGGTTGGGATCAGAGTGGAAACATAAAACAGGCTGGGAACAGAGGGGAGAAACTTAAAACAGGTTGGGATCGGAGGGGAGAAACATTAAAGAGGTTGGGATCAGAGGGCAGAAGCATAAAACAGGTTGGGATCAAGGTGGAGAAACATAAAACAGGTTGGGATCAGAGTGGAGAAACAGAAAACAGGCTGGGATCAGAGTGGAGAAACATAAAACAGGTTGGGATCAGAGTGGAAACATAAAACAGGCTGGGATCAGAGGGGAGAAACAGAAAACAGGTTGGGATCAGAGTGGAGAAACAGAAAACAGGCTGGGATCTGAGTGGAGAAACATAAAACAGGTTGGGATCAGAGTGGAAACATAAAACAGGCTGGGATCAGAGGGGAGAAACAGAAAACAGGCTGGGATCAGAGTGGAGAAACATAAAACAGGCTGGGATCAGAGTGGAGAAACATAAAACAGGCTGGGAACAGAGTGGAGAAACAGAAAACAGGCTGGGATCAGACTGGAGAAACAGAAAACAGGCCTGGATGAGAGTGGAGAAACGTCAAACAGGCTGGGATCAAACTGGAAAACATACAGCAGGCTGGGATCAGAGTGGAGAAACAGGGAGCAGGTTGGGATCAGAGAGGAAAACATAAAACAGGCTGGGAGCAGAGTGGAGAAACATAAACAATCTGGGATCAGAGTGGAGAAACATAAAACAGGCTGGGATCAGAGTGGAGAAACATAAAATAGGCTGGGATCAGAGTGGAGAAACATAAAACGGGCCGGGATGGGAGTGGAGAAACATAAAACAGGCTGGGATTAGAGTGGAGAAACATAAAACAGGCTGGGATCAGAGTGGAGAAATATAAAACAGGCTGGGAACAGAGTGGAGAAACATAAAACAGGCTGGGATCAGAGTGGAGAAACATAAAACAGGCTGGGATCAGAGTGGAGAAACATAAAACAGGCTGGGAACAGAGTGGAGAAACATAAAACAGGCTGGGATCAGAATGAGAAACATAAAACAGGCTGGGATCAGAGTGGAGAAACAGAAAACAGTCTGGGATCAGAGTGGAGAAACATAAAACAGGCTGGGAACAGAGTGGAGAAACATAAAACAGGCCGGGATGAGAGTGGAGAAATATAAAACAGGCTGGGATCAGAGTGGAGAAACATAAAACAGGTTGGGATCAGAGTGGAGAAACATAAACAATCAGGGATCAGAGTGGAGAAACAGAAAACAGGCTGGGATCAGAGTGGAGAAACATAAAACAAGCTGGGATCAGAGTGGAGAAACATAAAACAGGTTGGGATCAGAGTGGAGAAACATAAACAATCAGGGATCAGAGTGGAGAAACAGAAAACAGGCTGGGATCAGAGTGGAGAAACATAAAACAAGCTGGGATCAGAGTGGAGAAACATAAAACAGGTTGGGATCAGAGTGGAGAAACATAAAACAGGCTGGGAACAGGGTGGAGAAACATAAAACAAGCTGGGATCAGAGTGGAGAAACATAAAACAGGTTGGGATCAGAGTGGAGAAACATAAACAATCAGGGATCAGAGTGGAGAAACAGAAAACAGGCTGGGATCAGAGTGGAGAAACATAAATTAGGTTGGGATCAGAGTGGAGAAACATAAATTAGGTTGGGATCAGAGTGGAGAAAGATTAAGCAGGTTGGGATCAGAGTGGAGAAGCATCAGGCAGGTTGGGATCAGAGTGGAGAAACATAAACAATCTGGGATCAGAGTGGAGAAACATAAAACAGGTTGGGATCAGAGAGGAAAACATAAAACACGCTGGGATCAGACTGGAAAACATAAAGACGGCTGGGATCAGAGTGGAGAAACATGGAGCAGGTTGGGATCAGAATGGAGAAACATAAAGTAGGTTGGGATCAGAGCGGAGAAACATAAACAATTTGGAATCAGATTGGAGAAACATAAAGAAGGTTGGGATCAGAGTGGAGAAACATGAAATAGGTTGGGATAAGAGGGGAGAAACATGGAGCAGGATGGGATCAGTGCGGAGAAACATACAGCAGGTTGGGATCAGAGTGGAGAAACATGAAACAGGTTGGGATCAGAGTGGAGAAACATAAAACAGGTTGGGATCAGAGTGGAGAAACATAAATTAGGTTGGGATCAGAGTGGCGAAAGATTAAGCAGGTTGGGATCAGAGTGGAGAAGCATAAAGCAGGTTGGGATCAGAGTGGAGAAACATAAACAATCTGGGATCAGAGTGGAGAAACATAAAACAGGTTGGGATCAGAGTGGAGAAACATAAATTAGGTTGGGATCAGAGTGGAAACATAAAACAGGCTGGGATCAGAGGGGAGAAACATAAAACAGGCTGGGATCAGAGGGGAGAAACAGAAAACAGTCTGGGATCAGAGTGGAGAAACAGAAAACAGGCTGGGATCAGAGTGGAGAAATATAAAACAGGCTGGGATCAGAGTGGAGAAACATAAAACGGGCCGGGATGGGAGTGCAGAAACATAAAACAGGCTGGGATCAGAGTGGAGAAACATAAAACAGTTTGGGATCAGGGAGGAAAACATAAAACACGCTGGGATCAGATTGGAAAACATAAAGCAGGCTGGGATCAGAGTGGAGAAACATGGAGCAGGTTGGGATCTAAATGGAGAAACACAAAGTAGGTTGGGATCAGAGCGGAGAAACATAAACAATCTGGGATCAGATTGGAGAAACATAAAACAGGTTGGGATCAAGGTGGTGAAACATAAAACAGGTTGGGATCAGAGTGGAGAAACATAAAACAGGCTGGGAACAGAGTGGAGAAACATAAAAAAGTTTGGGATCAGAGCGGAGAAACATAAAACATTCCGGGATCAGAGTGGAGAAACATAAAGTAGGTTGGGATCAGAGTGGAGAAACATAAAACAGGTAGGGATCAGAGTGGAGAAACATAAAACATTCCGGGATCAGAGTGGAGAAACATAAAGTAGGTTGGGATCAGAGTGGAGAAACATAAAACAGGTTGGGATCAGAGTGGAGAAACATAAACAATCTGGGATCAGAGTGGAGACACATAAAGTAGGTTGGGATCAGAGTGGAGAAAGATGAAATAGGCTGGGATCAGAGAGGAGAAACATGGAGCAGGATGGGATCAGTGCGGAGAAACATAAAGCAGGTTGGGATCAGAGAGTGGAGAAACATAAAACAGGTTGGGATCAGAGTGGAGAAACATAAAACAGGTTGGGATCGGAGGGGAGAAACATAAAACAGGTTGGGATCGGAGGGGAGAAACATTAAAGAGGCTGGGATCAGAGGGGAGAAACATTAAAGAGGCTGGGATCAGAGGGCAGAAGCAGAAAACAGGTTGGGATCAGAGTGGAAACATAAAACAGGCTGGGAACAGAGGGGAGAAACTTAAAACAGGTTGGGATCGGAGGGGAGAAACATTAAAGAGGCTGGGATCAGAGGGCAGAAGCATAAAACAGGTTGGGATCAAGGTGGAGAAACATAAAACAGGTTGGGATCAGAGTGGAAACATAAAACAGGCTGGGAACAGAGGGGAGAAACTTAAAACAGGTTGGGATCGGAGGGGAGAAACATTAAAGAGGTTGGGATCAGAGGGCAGAAGCATAAAACAGGTTGGGATCAAGGTGGAGAAACATAAAACAGGTTGGGATCAGAGTGGAGAAACAGAAAACAGGCTGGGATCAGAGTGGAGAAACATAAAACAGGTTGGGATCAGAGTGGAAACATAAAACAGGCTGGGATCAGAGGGGAGAAACAGAAAACAGGTTGGGATCAGAGTGGAGAAACAGAAAACAGGCTGGGATCTGAGTGGAGAAACATAAAACAGGTTGGGATCAGAGTGGAAACATAAAACAGGCTGGGATCAGAGGGGAGAAACAGAAAACAGGCTGGGATCAGAGTGGAGAAACATAAAACAGGCTGGGATCAGAGTGGAGAAACATAAAACAGGCTGGGAACAGAGTGGAGAAACAGAAAACAGGCTGGGATCAGACTGGAGAAACAGAAAACAGGCCTGGATGAGAGTGGAGAAACGTCAAACAGGCTGGGATCAAACTGGAAAACATACAGCAGGCTGGGATCAGAGTGGAGAAACAGGGAGCAGGTTGGGATCAGAGAGGAAAACATAAAACAGGCTGGGAGCAGAGTGGAGAAACATAAACAATCTGGGATCAGAGTGGAGAAACATAAAACAGGCTGGGATCAGAGTGGAGAAACATAAAATAGGCTGGGATCAGAGTGGAGAAACATAAAACGGGCCGGGATGGGAGTGGAGAAACATAAAACAGGCTGGGATTAGAGTGGAGAAACATAAAACAGGCTGGGATCAGAGTGGAGAAATATAAAACAGGCTGGGAACAGAGTGGAGAAACATAAAACAGGCTGGGATCAGAGTGGAGAAACATAAAACAGGCTGGGATCAGAGTGGAGAAACATAAAACAGGCTGGGAACAGAGTGGAGAAACATAAAACAGGCTGGGATCAGAGTGGAGAAACATAAAACAGGCTGGGATCAGAGTGGAGAAACAGAAAACAGTCTGGGATCAGAGTGGAGAAACATAAAACAGGCTGGGAACAGAGTGGAGAAACATAAAACAGGCCGGGATGAGAGTGGAGAAATATAAAACAGGCTGGGATCAGAGTGGAGAAACATAAAACAGGTTGGGATCAGAGTGGAGAAACATAAACAATCAGGGATCAGAGTGGAGAAACAGAAAACAGGCTGGGATCAGAGTGGAGAAACATAAAACAAGCTGGGATCAGAGTGGAGAAACATAAAACAGGTTGGGATCAGAGTGGAGAAACATAAACAATCAGGGATCAGAGTGGAGAAACAGAAAACAGGCTGGGATCAGAGTGGAGAAACATAAAACAAGCTGGGATCAGAGTGGAGAAACATAAAACAGGTTGGGATCAGAGTGGAGAAACATAAAACAGGCTGGGAACAGGGTGGAGAAACATAAAACAAGCTGGGATCAGAGTGGAGAAACATAAAACAGGTTGGGATCAGAGTGGAGAAACATAAACAATCAGGGATCAGAGTGGAGAAACAGAAAACAGGCTGGGATCAGAGTGGAGAAACATAAATTAGGTTGGGATCAGAGTGGAGAAACATAAATTAGGTTGGGATCAGAGTGGAGAAAGATTAAGCAGGTTGGGATCAGAGTGGAGAAGCATAAAGCAGGTTGGGATCAGAGTGGAGAAACATAAACAATCTGGGATCAGAGTGGAGAAACATAAAACAGGTTGGGATCAGAGAGGAAAACATAAAACACGCTGGGATCAGACTGGAAAACATAAAGACGGCTGGGATCAGAGTGGAGAAACATGGAGCAGGTTGGGATCAGAATGGAGAAACATAAAGTAGGTTGGGATCAGAGCGGAGAAACATAAACAATCTGGAATCAGATTGGAGAAACATAAAGAAGGTTGGGATCAGAGTGGAGAAACATGAAATAGGTTGGGATAAGAGGGGAGAAACATGGAGCAGGATGGGATCAGTGCGGAGAAACATACAGCAGGTTGGGATCAGAGTGGAGAAACATGAAACAGGTTGGGATCAGAGTGGAGAAACATAAAACAGGTTGGGATCAGAGTGGAGAAACATAAATTAGGTTGGGATCAGAGTGGCGAAAGATTAAGCAGGTTGGGATCAGAGTGGAGAAGCATAAAGCAGGTTGGGATCAGAGTGGAGAAACATAAACAATCTGGGATCAGAGTGGAGAAACATAAAACAGGTTGGGATCAGAGTGGAGAAACATAAATTAGGTTGGGATCAGAGTGGCGAAAGATTAAGCAGGTTGGGATCAGAGTGGAGAAACATAAACAATCTGGGATCAGAGTGAAGAAAGATTAAGCAGGTTGGGATCAGAGTGGAGAAACATAAAACAGGTTGGGATCAGAGTGGAGAAACATAAACAATCTGGGATCAGAGTGGAGAAACATAAAACACGCTGGAATCAGATTGGAAAACATAAAACAGGCTGGGATCAGAGTGGAGAAACATGGAGCAGGTTGGGATCAGAATGGAGAAACATAAAGCAGGTTGGGATCAGAGCGGAGAAACATAAACAATCTGGGATCAGATTGGAGAAACATAAAACAGGTTGGGATCAGGGTGGTGAAACATAAAACAGGTTGGGATCAGAGTGGAGAAACATAAAACAGGCTGGGAACAGAGTGGAGAAACATAAAAAAGTTTGGGATCAGAGCGGAGAAACATAAAACATTCCGGGATCAGAGTGTAGAAACATAAAGTAGGTTGGGATCAGAGTGGAGAAACATAAAACAGGTAGGGATCAGAGTGGAGAAACATAAAACAGGTTGGGATCAGAGTGGAGAAAGATTAAGCAGGTTGGGATCAGAGTGGAGAAGCATAAAGCAGGTTGGGATCAGAGTGGAGAAACATAAACAATCTGGGATCAGAGTGGAGACACATAAAGTAGGTTGGGATCAGAGTGGAGAATGATCAAATAGGCTGGGATCAGAGATGAGAAACATGGAGCAGGATGGGATCAGTGCGGAGAAACATAAAGCAGGTTGGGATCAGAGTGGAGAAACATGAAACAGGTTGGGATCAGAGTGGAGAAACATAAAACAGGTTGGGATCAGAGGGGAGAAACATAAAACAGGTTGGGATCAGAGTGGAGAAACATAAAACAGGTTGGGATCGGAGGGGAGAAACATAAAACAGGTTGGGATCGGAGGGGAGAAACATTAAAGAGGCTGGGATCAGAGGGCAGAAGCATAAAACAGGTTGGGATCAAGGTGGAGAAACAAAAAACAGGTTGGGATCAGAGTGGAAACATAAAACAG